>NC_045167.1:622500-815000 GCF_900700415.2 Clupea harengus | reverse complement strand
CACACACTACTAACACACACACACACCCACACACGCACAGACACACACACACTACTAACACACACACTACTAACACACACACACACACACACACACTACTAACACACACACGACACACTACTAACACACACACTACTAACACACACACACACACTACTAACACACACACACACACACACACACACACACACTACTAACACCACACATACACACACACACACACTACTAACACACACACACACACACACACACTACTAACACACACACACACACACACACACTACTAACACACACTACTCACACACCACACACACACACTACTAACACACACTACTAACACACACACACACACACTACTAACACAGCACACACACACACACACACACCACACACTACTAACACACACACACACACACACAACACACACACACACACTACTAACACACACTACTAACACACACACACACACACACTACTAACACACACACACACACACACACTCCCACACCACTAACACACACACACACTACTAACACACACACACACACACACACACCACTACTAACACACACACACACACACTACTAACACACACTACTAACACACAACACTACTAACACCACACTACTAACACACACACTACTAACACACACACACACCTACTAACACACACACACACACACTACTAACACACACACACACACACACACACACACACTACTAACACACACACACACACACACACACACACACTAAAACACCACACACACACTACTAACACACACACACACACACACTACTAACACACCACACACACACAACTACTAACACACACACTAACACCACACACACACTACTAACACACACACTACTAACACACACACACCACACACTACTAACACACACACACTACTAACACACACACACTACTAACACACACACTACTAACACACACACACACACACACACTACTAACACACACACACACACACTACTAACACACACACTACTAACACACACACACACTACTAACACACACACACACTACTAACACACACTACTAACACACACACACACACACACTACTAACACACACACACACTACTAACACACACTACTAACACACACACTACTAACACACACACACACTACTAACACACACACACTACTAACACACACACACACACTACACACACACACACACTACTAACACCACACACACCACACACTACTAACACACCACACACACACACACACACACACACACACACACACACACACACACACACTAACACACACACACACACACACACACTAACACACACACACATACACAGGGCCCTTATTTCATTCATGTGCAAACTCAGCCAGCAAAGACTAAACGTAATCTCATTGCTGAGCCAAGTTATTGGTAATTCCATACCAAGGACAACATCATAGGCACCTCCTGGGGTGGACCAATGCCTCGCTTGGGTGTGTCTGATCAGAGGTCTGGGAGGTCCATGTCAAATGTATTGCACAAAGTTTTGCCCTGAATTGCCCTGAAGTTTCACTCAGTTAATGATTTGACAATTTATGGAATGCAACCGATGTGGTGGGCCCTAATGTAAAAGCCCCGTGGGTTCTTACGCACAACGAAGGGCGTCGCCGCGTGAAGCTATTTTGATTAGTAGGGCACATTCATTTGGTCATTTCATAACGTATGCAAAGAGACTGGACTGACGCCTCATTGGAGTGTGTCTGAACAAAAAGGAGGACATTTCATGTCAAATTGTTTCGAGGCAGGCGCACTCCTATTTCATGGTTTTCAACATCTGACAGGCAATCAAATCTAATCTAATCAAATCTCCATTTGACAAAAATCGTCTGACAGCATGAAATTGACATCTCAGTTAGCCTGCTAAATTGACTGATCATTTACCTCAACAGAATATGTTGGCAAATGAATACACAGACTATTCGGATACAGACAGTGAACAAATTAAGTAGTAAGTAGTAAAATCAGTAATGCGCAACAGAAAGTGAGACACAAAATGTTGTTTTGTTTTCGGCGTGTGAATGGGTAGATGTGTCTGAGGCATTCATCTGTAAAACGCTTTGAGTGCTCTATGAGTAGAAGACTGAATAGTAGACTGAATATTTAATACGGTCCATGTACCATGTGTCGCCCACATATTTCCCTGCAAGCTGCAGCAGAATGCCCATTGCATGGGGGTGTGCCACACTAACTTCCCAATAATAGTAATCTATCTTTGAGTATACTATTATTAGTCTCACTTCACAGCCCTGTGACGGCATCAATCAAGACTCTGAATGATCTATCATCGCATCTGAAGATGAATATGTTTCAATACTGCTTCTTTTAGACCTTAGAACTGCTTTCGACACTATGGATCATCATTTTAATATGAGACTGGAACATCATGTTTGTATCAAAGGCTGTGCCCTGGCCTGGCTTTGGTCTTACCTCTCTGACTGCCTTCTGTTTTTATGTCCGCACTGAATCATCCAGTCATGCAAAAGTACGTTTTGAGTTCCCCAAGGCTCAGTGCTTGGACCATGCTACCCTTAGGTGCTGTGATATGGAAACATGGTATTAATTGCTATGCTGATGGCACCCAACTATACCTGTCCATTTAATGAAATGCATAGCTCTACTTAAGTTGCTTAGTAACAAGAACGCTGGCGAGTTTACCCCTGCTCTGTCTGGCATGTTTTTGTTTGACATTTTTTTTACCATATTCACAATTTTATGTACATTTTTATTCTATTTTTGTGTTTAATAGTTTCGTTACATTTTATCGCTGTATATAGCCGTTGCTTTCAATACTTTTTTTCTCCACCTTAATAATTGTTAAGAAAATCAATAAATAGAATCATTAATCAACGTTATCATACCTAAATCCACGCAGACCATAAATAATCTTTCTACTTATTATTATTTGTATCACTTATAACGTAACTTTATGAGCACACACTGTATACCCACTATGTTGTTCTACTTTGGATCCTGGCTACTCTCTCTATTTTTACACTCTTGTCTAAGACAACCACAAAACCTGTCTGTTCACCTCAATAACTGTAAAGAAACTCAAATTTATATTTAAACTACAGAGACTGCAGTTTCTTTAGTTATTGATGTAAACAGACACAGGTCTATCTCTGTAGGATCCATGTTGTCAGACACATATAATAACATTATGAGCCTGTCAGTGGCGAAAAGAAGTGGTTGACTTTGACGCAGTTGCTTGCCTCATGGGATTACATTGTGTAGCCGCTGTGCAGTTAAAGGTTATAGCATTCTAATGCAATAAAAAACCTGGAAGTTTGCATATAGAGCTACTCCTTGCAGAGCATGCTGCATATCCAATAGCAACACTATTGTATGCTTTCCCATATTCCTATCACCCATCAGGTGTTATTGGAGTCGGGCCTAACAACACCCTTGAACAGTACATTATTGACGATACAGTACTACCTCTCGTACCTTATTGCTTTTGTAATACGGTTGCCAGCGACATTATAAATAGTAAGTAAATAGTAAGCTGCCTTTCAGCACAAAATAGTTGTAGCCACCAAACGTTGTGTATCGCATTTCAGTAGGCTAGAGAAAATAGTCCCTGTATGTGTGGTTGTTGCTATGCAACAGACAAACAGCATTGGGAACATCACGTTTGTTAGCCTAGCTGTACTAACGGTCGCGCAAAATCTGGTCTCTCTGTCCTCTCTATGTCTCTCTTTCCTCTCTATGTCTCTCTTCTGTACTGTGGCTAGCTTTTTAAATCACCTGGTTTGGGTTGAATGGGCAAGCGCATAAAAGGGAATGTATAGTAGTTGAAACACTTAAAGACGGTACCTTGAAAGTTTCCTAAAATGTTTAGAATCTCAGCATAACTTTGGGATTATTCACTACACTCTGTATATGGAGTATCAGTGGTGTTTTATGGATTTGGGATTATTCACTACACTCTGTATATGGAGTATCAGTGTATCAGTGTATCAGAGTATCAGTGGTGTTTTATGGATTTGGGATTATTCACTACACTCTGTATATGGAGTATCAGTGTATCAGTGTATCAGAGTATCAGTGGTGTTTCATGGATTTGGGATTATTCACTACACTCTGTATATGGAGTATCAGTGTATCAGTGTATCAGAGTATCAGTGGTGTTTCATGGATTTGGGATTATTCACTACACTCTGTATATGGAGTATCAGTGTATCAGAGTATCAGTGGTGTTTCATGGATTTGGGATTATTCACTACACTCTGTATATGGAGTATCAGTGGTGTTTCATGGATTTGGGATTATTCACTACACTCTGTATATGGAGTATCAGTGGTGTTTTATGGATTTGGACCTGAAAAGGATTACATTTTACGACTCAGTACATTTAGTGAATTGCTGGAGTGAGATAAGTGTGTCATCATGGCACATGTCAGAATTCTTATTGCAGTGGTTCTTCAACCTTTTTTTGCTCCATTACCCAAATTTGAAGATACCAGCGCAGTCGCGACCCAACAATTAATAATCAGCATGAATCATCAGGCCAATAATTTAACAATTGTATTATTAGTATCACTACTACCACTACTACACTACACTCTACACTCTACACTTCCGGCGCCGACGCAAGTGGCAGCCTTTCCAAGTAGCTCCGTTGTCGCGTGTCTTTTCTAAATTTCCCTCGGGATTAATAAAGTATCCATCTATCTATCTATCCATCTATCTATCTATCTACTACTAGGCTTAATATTATACCAATGTTTTACCATTGAAAACACAGGCAACTGTTTGAACAGTCAGGATCAGTTATGCAATCATGGATTTAGTTCAACTTCCTTGAGAAATCATTAGACTTAAGCCATACATTTTCAACAAAGGAAATTATGAACCTACATGTTTAACTTCTTAAGGAGAATCCATGGACTTACATGTTCACCTTATCACAGGACTTATGTTCATTTTCTAAATGAGAAATCCTCACTTGCATGCTCAACTTCTTAATGAGAAATGGACTTGCATGTTCAACTTGTAAATGAGAAAGTCTTTATCTTTATAGTTGGCGTGCTTTGTTTCTAAATGTCTCTGCAATTTCGAAAGGCTTCAGGCTTTCATTAGCTAGTATTTCGTTGCATTGCACACACAACGGCTTGTGCTCACCATTCTTCACGCAATACGTAAATCCATATTTCATAAACACCGGGTTGTACGCCCGTAAATATTTCCTCCTTGGTTCTTCAGAAGAAGACATATCTGAGCTGGTACTCGTTTTACACGAAGATTTGCTGTTGCTCCGGTCATGTTAGAGTAGATCATCGCGCAGTACAGTGACGTTTTACATGTTGATACATTTGAAATATCTGATATGCAAATTTGATTGGCTGAATGTTAGAACATGTTATTGTTAGATAGGCCTACATGCAGAACCAGTGCCGGCTCATGTAGTTTAATGTCAGAACTGGGGGCAGGGATTCCCTAATGGACAGAGAGGGGGCATGGCTGGTGAGAAAAAAAGGTTAACATTTTAGAATTCGTCTCGCGACCCTTTCAGAAACTCCCGTGACCCAAGTGTTGACAACCACAGGTGTAGAGGACACAAGGTCAATGACACATCCTCAAATGAAAATGCCAATTCACCTGTCCCACACAAACTCTAGTGTCCGATGACTGCATGAACGTAAATAACAATCCTGCTCGCCCTCTCCCTTTACAGTTCTGCTGCTGAAGCATTTATGTGATGTCGCATGCTGTGTATAACGCACCTCGCACTTTTATATCACGACCTCGACTCACACTCACACACTCATACTTTAAGTTCTGTTCACACGCACGCACCTACAGCATTGGTCAATACAAGGTCATTTCTGTGAAGTTTCTATTTCGTTTTCTCACAATGTGGGCTTTTTCTTACACTGGTAGTAAAGGCCTATATCAATAAAGCACTCTAAAACAAACAAGCATGACAAGGAACTCAGCTGAACCACAGGAGCCAAACTGGATTGCTTTTTTAAACTGAAGGAAAATGACACAGACCTCTCTCAATTTAACATAATCACTCCGATTAAGCATCTACACCTCTGGTCACTGTGACATGTATATTGAAGGCCTGGGATGACATATTGACATGCCTCATATATATAAATACAAAGTTCACGAAGGGGTGAGAAGAAATGAAGGAGGGTGGGGTGGGGGGGGTTACAGAATGCTGATTACTGTCCATGGAAGTCTGGAGACACGATGGCATCCATTATATTCACAGCATATGATGCGCTGCTGCGGGGCTGAGAAGCGGAGGGTGGTGAGAGGGTGTGAACCAGCTGGTGTCTGAGGTGAGAGTACAAGCTCCATACCCCCGTGGCTAGAGTTGCCTCTAAATTTAGTTTCAGGCCTTCAGCCGTCCAGAGACACAGTACCTCCAGTGAAAATGTATCACAAAAGAGTCCTGGATTGTTCTCACAACTACAGTATATTTAAAGGTTTTCATGTGAAAGCGTGTATGTGTGTGTGTGTGTATGTGTGTTTGTGTTTGTGTTTGTGTGTGTGTGTGTGTGTGTGTGTGTGGGTGTGTGTGTGTGGGTAAGGCAGAGACCCACCAAGAATCAAAGCGGTCCCCATATTTTCCTACATCTCTACATAAGTCTTGTGTCATGTTTGTATGAAATATATGTACACTTACAGCCTTCATAGATGTCTGTGGGTATATGGACAGCTGTTTCGTTGAAGGACACCAAACGTTTGAAGGCTGGGTCCTGATTGAAAACTGGTTTCACTCGGTTCTTTGGATATTCAGTATCCGTTTCATTCTGTTGAAAAAAAAACACAAATTTTTCGAAACACACAAACACACACACACACACATTTGGAGGTAATATCCCATTGAGGGCAACTGTTACAAATGTCTGGAACGTCTACGGCAATTACGTTACTATAAATGTCGGTATAAATGAACAGTTGAGATGAGAGCACACATGTGCTGCCCCAATTATAGAAACAGAAAGGAGAGATACTTACACTGTCTTTGGCATTGTAATATGAAACATCACCCTCCTGCAAAGAAGAAACACGAGAGGGAGATTGTGAAAGAAATATGCTATATAATTATTATCATGATGTGTTTGTAGTTTGATATTAGTCTCAGAGGTTCCTTTGTTCTGATGAGAGGAATTCTATCTGTGAGAACAGAGATGTTAAACTCAGACCTGTCATTTGATGTTTAGGGTAGGACTGAATTAGGAGACCATGTGTTTATGTGAACTCATTCTGGACTGTTGTGTTAAAGTCTGGGTTTGGGGGTCTTAGGTAAACATTCTTATCTTTGGAACCCAGGACGGGATGGTACAAGATGGGAGTGTCATGTCTTTGTTCTGTGATATTGTCTCTGCATAAAGTCTGTTACATGGTACCAGGGAAGGCAGTGATGGGTTGAACAGCGTTCTGAAACCACTGCGCTCCTCTCGTAGGAGTGTAGGTTGAAGAAGCGGTCTGACGCCATTCACTCCTCTTTGCCAGAGTAAAAGTCAATTATTTATTATATTCTTGGTTGTGTGAGTCTTAATTCTGAGGATAATTACAGTCCTTAAAAGGGTGAAATAAATCCCTAACAGAGATTCCAGTTGTTATCCAGGGAATTACAAATCATTTTCAGACACATACCTGAAGATGCGTGTGTCTGTGTCTGTGTCTGTGTGTGTGTGTGTGTGTGTGTGTGTGTGTGTGTGTGTGTGTGTGTGTGTATGTCAGTGTGCATTACAGACTTGTTTGTGTCAAGATGTTCTTAAGGTTTTCCTTGGAGTGAAGTGAACCTGTCTGTTCATTTCATCAGTGTGAGAAGATAACAGTATTATGCTGTAGTTGTCTGATATAATAGAGTTTGTGAGCTCTGTCTGTTCATTTTCTCAGTGTGAGTAGATAACAGTATTATGCTGTAGGTGTCTGATAGATATAATAGAGTTTGGGAGCTCAGTCTGTTCATATTCTCATTGTGAGTAGATTTATTATCTATTATCTATGTATTATGCTGTAGGTGTCTGATATGATAGAGTTTGTGAGCTCTGTCACAGTGGGCGCTAGGGAGGCGCTAACAGACACTTTCAATCTCTGACATATGGTGACCCTAAAGACATCTTCACTGGGTGACACCACATGTCTGTGACCTGCACTATGGCAACAGGGGAAAACACATGACCTTCTGCTGTAGGACTGATGCATGATGGGGCATTACTGTATAAACAGGACATGTTGGCCCGGGGCTCATACCAACATACAGTACAAATACACACCCAGGAGGAAAAAGAACAGGAGAATACATTAAATATATGTGTGTGTAGTGTGTGTGGTGTGTGTGGTGTGTGTAGTGTGTGTGGTGTGTGTGGTGTGTGTAGTGTGTGTGGTGTGTGTAGTGTGTGTAGTGTGTGTGGTGTGTGTGGTGTGTGTAGTGTGTAGTGTGTGTGTGGTGTGTGTGTAGTGTGTGTCGTGTGTGTGGTGTGTGTAGTGTGTGTAGTGTGTGTGTAGTGTGTGTAGTGTGTAGTGTGTGTGGTGTGTGTAGTGTGTGTGGTGTGTGTGGTGTGTGTGGTGTGTGTGTAGTGTTGGTGGTGTGTGTGGTGTGTGTAGTGTGTGTGTGTAGTGTGTGTGTGGTGTGTGTGGTGTGTGTAGTGTGTGTGTGTAGTGTGTGTGTAGTGTGTAGTGTGTGTGGTGTGTGTGGTGTGTGTGTGGTGTGTGTGGTGTGTGTGTGGTGTGTGTAGTGTGTGTGGTGTGTGGTGTGTGTGTAGTGTGTGTAGTGTGTGTGTGGTGTGTGTGGTGTGTGTGGTGTGGTGTGTGGTGTGTGGTGTGGTGTGTGGTGTGTGTGTGTAGTGTGTGTGGTGTGTGTAGTGTGTGTGTGGTGTGTGTGTGGTGTGTGTGTGTAGTGTGTGTAGTGTGTGTAGTGTGTGTGTGGTGTGTGTGTAGTGTGTGGTGTGTGTAGTGTGTGTGTAGTGTGTGTGTGGTGTGTGTAGTGTGTGTGGTGTGTGTAGTGTGTGTGTGGTGTGTGGTGTGTGTGTGTGTGGTGTGTGGTGTGTGTAGTGTGTGTAGTGTGTGTGTGGTGTGTGTGGTGTGTGTGGTGTGTGTGGTGTGTGTAGTGTGTGTGGTGTGTGTAGTGTGTGTAGTGTGTGTAGTGTGTGTGTGGTGTGTGTGTGGTGTGTGTAGTGTGTGTGTGGTGTGTGTGTAGTGTGTGTAGTGTGTGTGTGGTGTGTGTGGTGTGTGTGGTGTGTGTGGTGTGTGTAGTGTGTGTGTGGTGTGTGTAGTGTGTGTGTAGTGTGTGTGTAGTGTAATGGTTCAAGGTTTAGTCCGTCCTCATACCTCAAACTCATCCTGCCACTGATAATTCCTCTGAATCTCCTCTGCTGCCGAAGCCAGATTCTGTAATAAAAGAGGGTGAGATCTTGAATATCTACAGTCAGATAAGAAATCATCTATGGCAAAGTGTGTGTGTGTGTGTGTGTGTGTGTGTGTGTGTGTGTGTGTGTGTGTGTGTGTGAGTCTTCATAAGACATTCTATGGCAAAGGAAAATGTCTCTTACCATCTGTTTCAACTACTAATTAAATTAATTATTACTGGGGCTGTGACCTAGGCAGTGCTCCTGCCCTGTCACACACACTACACACACACACTACCACACACACACACACTACTACACACACACACTACACACACACACTACACTACCACACACACTACACACACACACTACACACACCACACACACTACCACACACTACCACCACCACACACACTACACGCACTACACACACCACACACACTACACTACACTACACACACTACACTACACACACACACCACACACACTATACACACTACACACACTACCAACGCCACGCTACCACCAACGGCGCACTACCAACAACATCACACTACCACCAACACCAAAACACCACTGTAACACAAACACCACACTACCAACACCACACACACTACCAACAACACCACACTACCAACACCACCTGGTAATACCCGGGTTATGGTCATTCAGGCCACATTATGGGTCTCAACCTGGGACAACATTAGATACCTTCTGTATATTTCATTTTTAAGTATATCTACCTTGTAGGCTTTGTATCTTTCATAACTTGGACCCACATTTTTGTTATTACATGAGTTATAATGGACTTAAACCTGTTATCTTGTAAATGGAGATTTACATGCAATTAATTAATTATTAATTTAATTATTTAATTACATACATCTTTCCACAGTGATTCATAGGTGTTGTCTAATGGTTGTATGAAGATACTCATGTTAGCATCCCGGGGCATGGCATTCATACCTAAATCAACCTGTGTCCAATACTTGGGTCAAGAGGAGGGTCGAGATGATGGGTCGACCCTTTCATACATACTTGCATGAGAGGAAGGGTTATATGCCCAGTTTAAATAAGCAGTACAGGTAGGTCTGCCAGTCTGTTGGTAATCTTTTAGTTTTATTTAACTGAAAATAGGAATGGCAGATTTCTTTTCACTGCATTGGAAAAGGAAATACGGTCAAATTAAATGGAAAGAGGAATTTAGTGATAAATAATGCAAAGAAAGTGTGCAATTAGTAAAGATTGATGACTGATGATTACATACTATAGTACAGGTCCTGACAGAGGCACATTTTTGGCTAATCTCCTTTCAGCACCGGTATCAAAGTTGTTTATAGCTTTTTGATGGTGGGCAGAACTAGGGAACGTGTCTATAACTAGTTCACATCATGTCACAGAAATGATCTGTCACTAAAGCAAAGTTGAGATGTACATCAACGGACACATGTACAGTAACTTAAGGACATATGGTCTAGATGTACAGGTAATTTACCCTGCTTTGGACATGAAGTCATGATTCATGTTTACCAAGCAATGATTTTTCTTGATACACATATTATACTATTATACTGTATATGGTCTCAATGTTTGGAGCACTGATGAAGTGGACTCAGTGAAATATGGGTAGGGATGGTTGGGCCGTGGACATACCTTGTGTGTACCTCTGGCTCAGGATGGTTGGGCCGTGGACATACCTTATGTGTAACTCCGGCTCAGGATGGTTGGGCTGTGGACATACCTTATGTGTAACTCTGGCTCAGGATGGTTGGGCTGTGGACATACCTTATGTGTAACTCTGGCTCAGGATGGTTGGGCTGTGGACATACCTTATGTGTAACTCTGGCTCAGGATGGTTGGGCTGTGGACATACCTTATGTGTAACTCTGGCTCAGGATGGTTGGGCTGTGGACATACCTTGTGTGTAACTCTGGCTCAGGATGGTTGGGCCGTGGACATACCTTGTGTGTAACTCTGGCTCAGGATGGTTGGGCTGTGGACATACCTTATGTGTAACTCTGGCTCAGGATGGCTCCTGCTAGGCATGCTCTGGCACCAGACAGCCCTCACTGCACTTTGAACATGTTGCAACTTCCATTTTGACACATTTTGTCTTAATTTATTCATAACATAAGGGCATGACACCCTTCGATTGATTGACTTGTTTCTTTACAATGAGGAGGATAGTCTTGCAGCAGCTTGTTCAAAGGCTGACAACCCCTTTGGGATAGCCTGTTATCAAGCAGAGGTAGGAACCACAGAACCCCCCAAAATGGCCTCAGGTTATGAAACAAACCCTGTTTTTTTCTGGGACCAGTGGCCTCTCCTCCTCCCTCCACAGACACAATGACACACAATGTCGAAGGGCAGTTTCAGCCGCTCTCGTTCACAACCAACCAAGCACTCTTAGCCCTCTGGAGCTCGAGGGCAGATTGACGCACTCTGACGACCGTGTCATGCTCTGATATTAAATAGAATGGTGCCACGGGAATATATAATATTCCTCACAAACTCAGCCACAGCTGGAGGTGAATTTTCTGCAGAAAATACGAGCAATCCAGAGGAACTGCTAACTTGCTAACCAGATCATAGGTGACACCCTAGGTCAATATAAGTCAAACTAGGCACTCCAACTGCATTGTCATAAAATTACTGGAATAAGGGATATGTTCTGAATGCATTCATGAAACTAGAAACTAGTTTTGCGCATGAGAATTGTACATATCCCACACAGACATTGTGACAGCAGTGACAGTATTACTGCTAGAACACTTAACTCCAACCGCACTAAGAAGAGCCCTCAACCCTCTGACGTTTTTTTGCAGTTTGCAGTTTGGCTTGTAGAGCATAGCCATCAAGAGCCAAGCCATCAAGTATACCGTCCCAATTTATAAAACATTTGGCTCACTGCCACAAACATCACTTATCGTCCTTTTTAATGGACATGATCACAAAATATTACTAAAAGCGATAACATATAAGGCTAGTCATTCAACCAACCCATCAAGCACCTTCTCTGAGCAAAATGTACAAGGGGTTACACTGTGTTTTAGCCCAAATGTATGGTCCATCTTTCTCAAGAAGCTATATGTGTGCTCACAGTAAAACCAGAGTTTAATATTTCCCGTATCCCCTCCCTGTTTATCATCCATATCACTATGCCCTGAGACCTCACAGCAGAGAGAAGGCAAACTACTACAAGAGAAACACTAATACGAGATGGGAGAGCGAGCAGGAGGAGGAGGAGATGGGAGGAGCCAGTTAAAAATAGGCTGTCTACATACGGTCAGTGGAGGGAGCACTCCAGGCCTACTCCGGGAAGCACATATATGGTCATATTTAGCTGTCTAAGAATGTGCACTGAGTGATGATTCATCTCTCTTTATTTTCTCTCACAAATCCCTGACAAATGTGATGAACAAGGACTTTGTGTTGTTGGTAAAGGAGATAGACAAGAAGAAGCAGAAGAGGCAAAGGAGAGAGTCATGTCCATGACCATTTAAAAAGAATGCAGCTTCACAGCAGAAGGGCAGCGTTCTTGTTGACATGCACGCGCGGTAGAAGTGGCGTTTGGATGAAGCCCATTTCCATGGGAACGGCCTGAGAGCAGGGTTCTGAAAGGGGACGTAAAAAGACCTTGGCGATAATGTTGTAGTGTAAACACAACTCTGGCCGTACCGCTGCACTTGCACAAAGACCCTGCAGAACACAGCATATTGGCCAAGAATGCAGCATTCTGAGGGAGAAATCTAGGTATATAACACAGCTTTCTCCCCCTTAACTCTATAACTGAGAGAGACAATCCCCGTTGACCTATTGTATCCAGTCAAAACCCTCCAAGCAGTGATGACTACATTTCAGCAAGGCATTCAAAATCCAGGATGATGAATTATTAACACTGTAGGGACAATACAGATGGTAACATGGAGGAGGTATCATGAAAGGATTTCAAGTATTTCCATATCTGCCATCTGACAAGTGAAGGTTTTCAGTAGTCCAACAGGTTTTCAGCAAAAAAACACCAGTGAGATAAGCAATGGGAAGAGCAGGCCAGGTAACTGATGTTAGATCTCCAGTAAGATAAGCAATGGGATGAGCATTATCTGCCAGATTAAGTGCCAACATTATGCAATTTTAATGGGAATGCCAACAAATGTACACACCCCACATCTAGACATAATTGTTTAGGTATTACTTATTAAAGGCAATGGCCACGATTCTGGAGATAGGTTGCAACGTGTTGATTGGCTGGAATTGTTTATGGCTTGGTCCCAGCCACGATGTATGTTTCTGTGAGAAGGTGAAATTCCCTCCCCCTTCTCACTGACTCATGAGGAGTTTGGCCCTGGTGTGGGGTGGACTTCCCCGCCACAATGGTTCGATCCGGGCTCCCCCACCATAGTGGCTGGACCCGGGAGACCTAATTGGTTCAATTAAGCCCAATGGGCTGCCCTATTTAAAGGGTGCCTCATGTTCATGAGGGAGAACTTTTGAGAGAGGCATCTGAGGAGCACTGAACTATTGGACTGGCGTAAGAAAACCCTTCCCTGCTGTGAGGTGAAGTGTAAAGGGGTGTTTAGATGTGTGAACACTGTGTACTTTGTTTCTGTGTCTAGATTGTATGCTTAGTTTCTGTGCTTAGCTGTGTGCCTAATTGTGTGCCTTGCTTGTGCCCTGAATGGGCCTGGATTGGGCCTAAATGTGCCAAGCATGTGCCGAGTTTGCTGTCTTTAGCTGCGTGGACACAGTGTAGGCCGAGTTATTGTGTACATAGTTTGTGCCTAGAGCTAGTTGTCTTGATTTTTGTGTGTACTGTTTGTGTTTTAATTTATGTCCGTTCATTTCGTGTGTGTGTATATATGTTTAGGGCTTACTGGAGAGAGTCCCCTTGTATGTAAATATATGGATATCTATTTTTTTTATAAGAGCCACCGTCTCCTGTACCATGTTTTTCCCCACATCACCACCAAGTCCAGTAGCCCACATCCCCTAAAACGTGGGGTGACCGCCTCGGCCCCTCACAAAGAGTATGTATTGTATGATGATTGGTCTCTTCTGTCTGTTCAAATGATTTACCTTTAGAGCTCTGGAGCGATTTAGAAGGAGCTTCTCGATGTCGGTAGCGGCACTCTCCACCAGCTGCTGAGCATCATTGTGCTCCACCGTGAAATGTTTCCTGTAGTTCCGAAAGATCTGTGCAAGATGAAAGGGACAGACATGTCATTTAACTCGTACAGTGTAGCCATTGACATTATTTAAAGAATTTATAAATGTTAATAGACAACAACAACAACAACAACAATCAAACAACAACTTGTTTTTGAAAGGCAGCCATCGATGTATCCTCGATGCCGTCCATTACCCATAAACCTGTGCAGCAGCTCCCTCAAGCAAACGCAAATGTTAAGGATGGAGGACCAAACTCCGCTGATGGCCATGTTTGGTGTGTAAAATGTATTTGTTTGGCTTTTCCTCGATTCAGATCTTTCAAAAGCTGCAGAGAAATACAGTGTACTATTTGATTGTAAGCAACAAGAACGTTTGATGGGATTTGTGAGGCTACTACGGCAGCGAGGCAACAAGGCTGCCACCTTCTGTTTCAGAAGCATTCCAGGATAGAGCAACGGAATCTATGGGGGCAAAAGTGGGACAGTTTGAGTGGGAGTGTTACCTTACATCACACCATAAACCTTTTTCTTTTAATAAACAATAGAAAAAGATAAACATAATTTTGTGTGCTGCAAAACTGTCTATTTTTGTGTATGATAACCAGGAATCAGTCTTTGGATATCGGATATGGAAATTAGTAATTTAATAGGTCATTTTTGCTATTTTAGGAAGCTACATGAATGGTTGGCAGAATCAACTAAACAGGACTTGCTTTCTCAACTAAATAATCTGTTTAACGCCTCTTTTTATTTGTTGTCATTGGCATGTGAGGTATTCCCCTCTAAAGCACTCTGAGCGGCCCTAATGAGGAGAGGAAGCGCTCTATAAATGCAGTCCATTCCCCATATTTGACATTGACATGTATGCTATACAGTGTGTTCCCCAGGCCCAGTCATCTACCCCTGAGGTGCCAGTGCCAGTGCCAGTGCCAGTCAGTCAGAAGCCTCTTTCATCCCTCATCTGCATCCCAAGTCATCTGCCCCTTACGCCCCTGACACACGAGCTGCTGTCTGTGAGCATCTGCAGCACTGGGCTTTGTGGTGTGTCCCACACCGCCGGCACTAGTCAGACCCGTCAGCGGCTTTATGTTGATGTTGGGCGGTGGAGCCCGACGGTGGCCCCAATACAGGCGATGTGAAGCAACGCAACAGTCAGCTTTCGTCACTACTAGTTCTCTGATGTTGGGTTGGTGTGTCCCTCCTCTGCAACTTCAATCAGTCATCTGCCCCTGAAGCCCTCTTCAGTAGCCCCATAGCCCCAGTCATCTGCCCCCTGTAGCCCCAGTCATCTGCCCCCTGTAGCCCCATAGCCCCAGTCATCTGCCCCCTGTAGCCCCAGTCATCTGCCCCCTGTAGCCCCATAGCCCCAGTCATCTGCCCCTGAAACCCTCTTCTGTAGCCCCAGTCATCTGCCCCCTGTAGCCCCAGTCATCTGCCCCTGAAACCCTCTTCTGTAGCCCCAGTCATCTGCCCCTGAAACCCTCTTCTGTAGCCCCAGTCATCTGCCCCTGAAGCCCTCTTCAGTAGCCCCATAGCCCCAGTCATCTGCCCCCTGTAGCCCCATAGCCCCAGTCATCTGCCCCTGAAGCCCTCTTCAGCAAACATCCTCTGCAGGTTAGTCTCATAATTAGTCAATTTGTTTCCCCCAAATTCATCTGTCACCATTTATTTTCAACATCTTCTTTTGGAGAACCATGTCCCCTAACCCCCTTGATTTCTTAGGTTCACAATGTTCTCCAAATCCGCTCTCTAGCTAACATTGATCATTTCAGGAAGAGCTCTTGAAACTAGCAATTTACAAGACAGGAGCATTGGCACTTGCCATAGAAAAGCAGTGTAGCTCTGTGCCTTTTTTTTGTCCAAACATCATCAGGATATCATTTAAAATGTTCTATCTTTTTTCTAGAGCCAAAGAAAAGCCTGACTCCTGCACAAAAGCTATAGGATTGCACTTCCTTTTTAACAGTGCAATGTACGTATGTAGTATCTGTGCTTTTAAATATATATTGCATTAACACTGTGTAACAGTGAAGATTTGGTTTCTTCCACTTGCATCCTTTTTGTGCTATTTAATCACACTGAGCATGTGCATAAGTCATGTTGTTGGGGAAATAGTGGCCTCTAGGGGTTATGCATGTTGTACAGAGTGGCTCTCCTCAGAGTTTGGAGATATAGTCACGGTGAGTTGTGCATAAAGAGAGCTCCTACATTATTATTTTAGAATACAATGACTGAATGTCCTAAATCCATACTGATTATAGAGAGGTGTTCCACATTATATCCTCATGTAAATAGTGTGTTTGGTTTAGGAATTATGCACCTCTGAATCAGTGTTAATTTTGGCAGCTATTTTATATTTAGTCTTAGTCTTAGTCTTTAGACGAAAATGTATATTAGTTTTAGTCACTTTTAGTCATTTTTATCCTCCTTAGTTTTAGTCTAGTTTTCGTCGACGAAAACTCAGAACATTTTAGTCTAGTTTTAGTCGACGAAGTCTCATTACATTTTAGTCTAGTTTTAGTCACATTAAACTAAAAATTAAGTCCATCTTATAGTCACATTAAACTCCTTTCCTTCCCTTCTCAGGCCCGGGGACCCCTTGTGTTGTGTCTACAACTGCATAATAGTCAACCTTGCAGTACTTAAACTGTGGATGCAATTAGTCTCTAAGATACAGATCTCCTATGCCTACAGCTGAATTCAAATGAATTCAATG
This sequence comes from Clupea harengus, assembly GCF_900700415.2. Lineage (NCBI taxonomy): Eukaryota > Metazoa > Chordata > Actinopteri > Clupeiformes > Clupeidae > Clupea > Clupea harengus. The sequence continues at coordinate 797,759 of NC_045167.1, read as the reverse complement.
TAAATAATAATTTTAATGCAATACTTAATTAACAGTATTATCATTAAAATATCAAGTCTAGATTTTGAAGATTCAAATGAAGTGATAACACAATACAACTACTATGCCTACCTGGCCTTAGTTAAATCAACCACATATCCTCCATATGAATTTAGCTTGACGGATAGTTTGAGAGTTGAAAGTAGTGCCAATGATAATAACAATTGCATAAATAGACAAGGATATGTAAACCAATAACATATTCATTTATTTTTTCTTGATTAATGTCATGCGTGGCCTGTCCTATAGTCCATTCTGCAATGCGTTTACTAGCTAGTTATCGATAGCTAGTATAACTTAGCTAGCTATCGATAGCTAGTATAACTTAGCTAGCTATCGATAGCTAGTATAACTTAGCTATGCTACCTCATAGTTAGCCAACGTTAGCTAGCTAAAAGTTTTGGAACTCATTTGCCAAGCCAAACGGGAGGTTTCAATCGAAAATGACTCGCTAGTTATCCAAGCTGACACAACCTATACACTCGACTGCCCCTTTGAAGTTAAGTTAACGTTGGCTAATATATTCTAATAACTAGTTAACATTAGCTAATTATCATTGACAGTTACTAGCTAATTTACCTTGGCATAAATGGCAGGGTTGTCTTGTGCGCTTTCAGGTGCCTCTTGTTGTGTTCTTCCCACCTATTTTGAAGCCACAAGGTTTCTCTCCGGTTATTGCGGTGCATTGTGTTTTATTTTCTGTCAAGTTATAATTAAAGACTGTCCAGATATCTATTCTTATTTTTCTTCCAGTACCGAGTGCTTGAACTTCAGCCATCATAACGTTCAGCCATAGGGCGTCACTTGCATGTCTGGCCATCTCAGGGAGTGGAGGAGGGATAGATACAGGACCGGGCAACATTCAACCAATGATGTGCATACAAGTTTTGAAAAAAAAACAATTGTGACTTAGTCAACCACCAACATTTTCGTCTCGTCTCGTCTCGTCAACGAAAGTTAAAATAGATTTAGTCATAGTTTTTATTTATAAAGATCCGTTTTCGTCACGTCTTAGTCTCGTTTTAGTCACGGGAAAAAGGTCGTTAACGAATATTTTTCGTCAACGAAATTAACACTGTTCTGAATGTATATTTTAATCGATGTTCAAAATCACACGTGTGAATAGCTAATGTTTAATCTCCCTCTTAGATTAGCACACTGTAAGGTGTCCCATGCTGCTGTGCTAAGGAGTCCCGTGATATTGTTTGTGCCAGGTACATGTTTTGTGTTTTATTGTATATATTTCAATTAGATATATTACTTTGTAATTCAACTTGAATTAACGATGTATGAGAGTTTGGAGATATAGTCACGATTAGCACACTGTAAGGTGTCCCATGCTGCTGTGCTAAGAAGTCCCGTGATATTGTTTGTGCCAGGTGAATAAACTGGAGAACTTCACCCACGTCTCCTGGCTTTCTCTATGAAAAAACTACACAACGCAGACAAATTCAGAGGGGTTACACTGCATTGGCTTTCTAAATTCTTCTCACGGCATTTAGTGTTCTGAAAATGATTCACAGACCAACTTAGTTATTCTATGAGAAGTGCCAGCGCCATATCTGGTTACTGGCGAGTCTCAAGAGATCCTCCAGATCATCATGACGGTGCTGACACATGCCAGCGGAGCGAGTGAAGCCAAGTTCTGTATCCCATTCATTTCTGTTGGAGGCGGGTGCTTGTGACGGAGACGAGTGAATTGGGCGAAGCCGGCGAAAAAAGTTGGGAAAAGTCTAATCCTATGCAAATGAGGAGCCAATCAGATTGTTTGGTGTTGTCGTTGACAGTTTGAAAATTACAGGACTATAGTTATGTGGTAGGATGGTTGATGTAGTCTAGTCTACTACATCATGGTAACACGTGAAACAGGCTTTAGCCAAAGATTACATCAATTTAAATGTTTAAAAATGGGTTCACTTTCTGAAAATGAAGAAGTGTCTGCTATTTATTTTCTTTTTCTGCATTGCAAACTTTGACAACTCAATTGCTTGTTCACAAACAGGCTAGTACAGCTCTATCTAGTGATGCTTCTTCATATGAGACTGAATACCAGTGAGCCTTAGATAACTACGGCTTAGTGTAGCATAGATGCATATTTATTTCTATCTTAAAAAATACATCGATCAGGCAAATCTTTGAAACTATTTATCAATCAATCAATCAATTCAATTTTATATAGCGCTTCTCTATATACCCGAAGTCGCTTTACAGAGTCCAGTAGTCATACACTCACAGTCATACCGGTGGTGGTAAGCTACCTCAGTAGCCACAGCTGCCCTGGGCATGAAAAAGACATCAATCCCAAGCTTCCTAACTTGCACTTCCTCCTCCTTCTATATCTCCTTATCCTTCCTCTAATGCTATCTCCTCTAACTAGTACTTAACTCGCACTTACAGTAGTTACATTCCTGCACTTTTTTATTTCTTATGTAAAATAGTATTTATTGTTACACTAGGTCTCTTTTGCTCGTAGCTTGATTGTTCTCTCCTTTGTACGTCGCTTTGGATAAAAGCGTCTGCTAAAGGACTAAATGACTAAATGTAAATGTAAACAACCCACAATTCTGGCCTCTTTCACCCCCTAACTGTGCACTTATTTACTGGGATTCTGGTGAAAATTTCAAATGGACGTACATTTTGAACAAAGTCAAATAGACCTGAACAGACAACAGTAGTAGAGCTGGTGACTCGTGGTGTGGCAATTAAGTCATAAAAATAGGGTGATCTTTCATCTGTCCTGCTGAGATATCTGAGTCACCATGATTGATTTTGCTCCGTCTAAATGTTCTATTCTAAATGCAGTTCACAGCCAAAACAAATTCAGATACTCTGGCCATTGTAAAGTGGACTCAGCAGCTCTATTCCAAATGTACAAAAGTCTCCTAACATTGGAGATCGTTCCAGAAGCCCCGACGCGTGGATGAGCCTTTACCTCAGGCAGGTTTTGAGCTCCACTTTCAGCATCAATCAAAGACACCAAATCCTTCTGCATCCGCTCCACCCAGTCCTGCACACTGAGAAGAGAAGACATGGAAACGATACGAACAGTCATTACTAAAATTACCAAAATGAAATGCAAACCATGATTGTTATTTATTATTATTTAGCTGTGGCAGTTAATGTAATAATAACCAAATCAAAACAGATTAAATCCCCCTGAAAACACTGAATGGTTGAGTTGAGGGTTTTGTCAATCCAGCAGTTTCTGTTTGCCCCATTGAATGAGATAGTGACCAAAGATATGCTTAAATGGAGAATATAGGAATATCGGAAAGAAGTGTAGTTTGAAACCAAGGTTTCTTGAAAAGGCAGGACTGTTATGGTCTTGGACCTGGATATACAATGTTTTCACCTGTAGGCCATCTATAGTTAAATTGTTAAATGTGATACTGATCTCCCAGAGACTTCCATCAGTTGTGAAATGTATATATAATCTACCTTAACACACACTTATATAACTGGGGTAAGAGAATATGAAATAGGATATCTCATTTTAACCTACTATACTGATGTGATTCTTTGTTGTTGTAAACATTCCAATAAAATTTGACAGTACCCATTTTAAAAGTAAAATTCTATTCAGAACATACTGAATGCAGTCAGAACATAATCATAAACAGATTACACTTAAAATGGCCCCATGTACTGTGAGCATACATCTATTTGACAAGTGGAATTTCACACAAGTGGATAATGAACATCGGATCCTCAGACACCCTATGTGACCCCTGACAAATTGTGTATGTGTTGTATTTGTAAGTCAACCTGTATTCATAAGGTCTTTGTTCCCGTGAGCTACTTATGCTAATACTTTATAATAGGTACAACACCACTGCATGTGTAACTTATACACCCGGCAGGCATTACGATGGGGCATGTTAGCCCACTCACTTCAGGTTCCAACCCTTAGCTAAATGTCACTGGACCATGAAGGCTTCATTATAAATGAATGAGAAAAGGCATAAAGAAAATTAACATTGCCTTTTTAGAGCATGCTGTTTTGTTAGAGTGCCATCAATTGTGTTTTGTATTGATGGTGTCAGAAACTGGACCCCGGGACTGTTTTCTTATTTAAAAACACAGTGTAATGTGATCAGGGAGCCCAGAGCAGGCGTATATTTAGCGATGAGGAACAGCTGTCTACAGTACTCAGCGGCCCGCGACCTGTTGTCAGCAACATTTCCATTCCATCTCCTCTCGTTTAACCGCGAAGATGTAAAGGAATCAACTTCACGGACGCCTCTTTCCTCTTTCTCTCACACACAGACGCACGCGTTTGGTATCCCTTCCACCTGCACTTTTTTAACACAAGGGTTTGGAAAAGAACCATGGTGTGTACCTATAACAATAGGAGCACCACAACAGAACAGTCTTAGGTTACACATACACATAATACAACACTAAAACAGGGACCAAAATAGAATACTGTATGTGACTCAGAGAGAGAGAGAGAGACAGAGAGAGAGAGAGAGAGACAGAGAGAGAGAGAGAGACAGAGAGAGAGAGAGAGAGAGAGAAGACAGAGAGACAGAGAGAGAATATCTGACCCTTAGCTCCAGTATTCTGCTGGCAGAATTAAGCACAGAGGACTTGTTACATGTCTCTTCATTGGGTAGCCAACTTATTCAAACACTGCATAAATACCAACATGACCTTCAAGCAAGTGGTAACATTTTCAACACACTAAAAGGCTCATCTGCAGACAATCCCAGGCATAACAAACCCAAACATTAAGAGGAGCGTTGACTGTCTCTAAAACTGCCATAGGCCATATTTACATACCTTGCCATACAGAAGGTCTATGACCAAAGAACATAAATACAAATATGGACATTTTTCACTGGCTTTAACATGCACAGTTTAAGCTTGCCATATGATGTCCATGTTGACTTGATCTTTGTTTAATTAAAGGATTGCCAACTTCTGAACATCTGAGACGACACACATCATAATGACACGAGGGGACAGTGCTCCAGGCAACTTGTCAGCAGAAGCATTATCATTAGTAAGAAATAAATTCCACTTTTAAAAGAAAATCAAAGAGGTTATTTCTCCAGAGTTTTCAAAGCCATGTGGGGGATCTACATCAGGTAAATAAACACCTGAGAGCTTGTGTGGTGCCTGGCTTGCATGTCATATCAAGCTGGCTCTGGGTGTTGGAGGTGTAGATCAAGTGGATCTAAGTGTTAGAGGTGTAGATCAAGTGGATCTAAGTGTTCGAGCTGTAGATCAAGTAGATTTAAGTGTTGGAGTTTAGAGGTGTAGTCTAAGTCGCATTTCTCTCCATGTGAAACTGTAAACTTATTGCGTCAAATAATAATATAAGGGGCCATGTGCATTTGAAGGTAGACAACGGTGAACAACAGGAAATTGTGTCTCCCTTTGTGTGAGTGTGGTTGCATGTGTGTGACAGAAACGTGACGTGACGTGAGCAGGGGGTTTCTTTGCACAAAAGGAATGAATGTCCTCTGGCATTCCTGCCTGTCTCCACAGATATATTCTTCCTGTACCTTTACCTTTCTCTATTCTAATTCTGTACCCTTCACTGTGACTGTAGAACTGCATCTGCTTTAAATCGATCACTCCAAATCAAAGAAGGAATTCCCCTCAGAGTCCAGTTGAAGCATGATGACTATAGCATATACTGTACCAGCTGTGCAAGTTCCCCTAACCCCTTTTAAGTAGTCGACTCTTTAAATTCAGTGGTTCAGTTCGCTACTTTCAGCTAACCCTCTCACGGCATCCATCTGCTAACCATCTCAACCATATAACAAAGTTCTGTTTTATAAATAGCTGAATTAGCCTCATGGGTAAAGTGTCCAATTAGTATAATTGAAACCATTCACTCGCCAGCTTTAGTGGTGCTTTGATACCTTTTTCCTGAGTTTAGGTCACTGTGTGGCGGGTGAGTGTGAGTGTATGCTATCCCATAGCATGGGTAAAAACAACAGTAACGCATCTACAACCGTGTGACCGTTACAGAGGCCTGTGCTAAAATCAGCAGTTACCAGTTAAACGTTCACGATCAATCTGTGCATATACTCCTACAGAATCAATAGATACCAGTTCGCTATCAATCTGTGCATATACTCCTACAGAATCAATAAGCGTTCACTATCAATCTGTGCATATACTCCTACAGAATCAATAGATACCAGTTCACTATCAATCTGTGCATATACTCCTACAGAATCAATAAGCGTTCACTATCAATCTGTGCATATACTCCTACAGAATCAATAGATACCAGTTCACTATCAATCTGTGCATATACTCCTTCAGAATCAATAGATGCCAGTTAAGCGTTCACTATCAATCTGTGCATATACTCCTACAGAATCAATAAGCGTTCACTATCAATCTGTGCATATACTCCTTCAGAATCAATAGATGCTGTACAGAGCCAACATGAATCAAATGTAACCAGTGACATGTTTAAATCTGTTTTATGTGTAATCTATTAAACAAGACAGAAAGATGACCATATCTATTTGAAACAGTAGTTTAGATTAAACTATTATAGAGGTAACTTGTTGCAAGTGTATGTGGTGGAAAAGAGATGCAGTGGGAAATATGTTCTGTACACCTCATGACTCAAAGATAACAGGGGTGGCATTTTTTAGCATCCTCACTTACAGAGTATTGAAGCTGGTGGGGTGTAGAGGCCTACTATTTCAGCATAAATACAAGACAAGTGAAACAAACTACTGCTAAGAAGCAGCAATGTAATAGAATGGAGATGGTTTAAGCGATAGAGGGTGGTGTGTAGAAGGGGTGGGAAAGGAAAGTTCATCCTCTTCTCTGACCTTGTGCTCTGCTCGACCCTTTGTGGAGCAGAAATAGCCAGCAGCAGCTCCAGTTCTCATGCAGCACTGAACATTCCTCTGGAAATAAATGGTCAGAGGCTAGCCTCGCCAAATAGCCAGGTGTTAATGCAAGGGGCCTTTAGGAAACATACACACACATGCAGACTCATACTGAAGACGGACAGGACAGCCCTCGCCATAGTGGCTTTAGACAGGACACAGCTTCTCATTGAGCTCTTTTGAATTTGACCATTTACAGGGGGGATGGTATCTCATCACTCCTTGGGCTAAAACTGACTGTGAAAAAAGAAGAGGGGTATCAATTAAACAGTTCATCGAATCACACTTCAAAATAGAGAAGACTATGCTGTCTGAACTCTGACAATACTGAAGTGAAATTCAGTTTGGGATAAAAATGCTCAGCTGCTCCTTGTAGCGTCTCAAAACAGCAGCAGTACACACCGCAAAAATAATGTGAGCAACGAATATGATTTCACACTAAGCTGAGTAACCGACAGAATGGATGAATTGAAGTCAACACGTATAGCAGTGGCCCCTGCTGACGTGGTGAACTGCACTGTATTGAGGAGGCAGATAAGAGAAGAGAATCATGTGCATGATAGATGAAGCACACATGAAATAAGCAAATGAAACTGACCAATTGCCTTCTCTTTCAAACACACCCAGAGAGAGAGAGAGAGAGAGACAGAGAGAGAAAGAGAGAGAGAAGAGAGGAGAGAGGAGAGAGGAGAGAGGAGAGAGAGACAGAGAGAGAGAAAGAGAGGAGAGAGGAGAGAGAGGAGAGAGTAGAAAGGAGAGAGAAGAGAGGAGAGAGGAGAGAGAGAGAGAGAGGAGAGAGGAGAGAGAAGAAGAGAGGAGAGAGAGAGAGAAGAGAGAGAAGAGAGGAGAGAGAGAGAGAGAGGAGAGAGGAGAGAGAAGAGAGGGAGAGAGAGAGAGAGAGAGAGGAGAGAGGAGAGAGAGAGAGAGAGAGAGAGAAGAGAGAGGAGAGAGAAGAGAGGAGAGAGGAGAGAGAAGAGAGAGAGAGGAGAGAGAGAGAAGAGAGGAGAGAAAAGAGAGGAGAGAGAGACAGAGAGAGAGAGAGAGGAGAGAGAGGAGAGAGTAGAAAGGAGAGACAGAGAGAGAGGAGAGAGAGGAGAGAGGAGAGAGAGAGAAGAGAGAGAAGAGAGAGAAAGAGAGAAGAGAGGAGAGAGAGAGAGAGAGAGAAGAGAGGAGAGAGAGAGAGAAGAGAGAGAGAGCACAACAGACAAAGGAAATCCAGGACGCTGAGCATTAGATGACAGGTTCTATAGCATCATAAGAGCAGGGATCAAAGGGGGCCAGTGACGATGACTTAGAACAACAAACAATGGCACACACACTGATTCAGTGCCAGTTCATTCTGTTCCATTCTCCCACAACTCGTGGGATTATAGACTCTGTAACATCAGACTTTGCATTTCAGATGAGATGATGTTAATCATCTGCCTCGCAGCAAGAACTGATGCCACAAGACATGTTCCAGCCAGACAGAGGAAGCCAGAGACTGCAAGGAAGTGACAGAGGAGGGATTGAGGATGGGGACCACACACACACTGTCTGAAGCATACACATACTGGCATGTGGGATTAAAGCCTGGGTGCCCAGATGCAGCTGTACAGTGCAGGTAGAGAGGACAAGGAAAGAGAAGAACAAAGGATGACATGGACATAAAAAGATGTAGTCCACATTACCTATGAGTTCAGGAAGGGAAGTAGTGTTTTGGGATCATTTCAGCGTGTACAGATTTATAAGCAGTGTTTTAATTACTGTTCTTGATCTTTGAAGCCATATTCATTTCTCTCTCTGTGATCCGTCTAAAAATGTTGGCCATTAAGAATCCATGTTAATTTACCAGACAGATCAATTATTCATTCAGACCCTTTCACAAAGTCAAATTCTGGGCAAATAATGAAAAAAATGACACTGGTGTGATCTTGTCTGCTCTGCCATTTCAATGATTTTAACATGTGTGAACCAGCTCTTTTGAACCAAACCCCTGAGGGAGGTCATACCATACAAACAGCCTAGAGAGTCCTTGCAATCAGGCAATAAAAGCATATGGGATGTATTATAATGGTTGTTATGGAAGAACGTCAACATTTAAAACTGGTTCTGGTTTGGGATATTTTCCTGGCCTGACATTCTATTTGTAGCTTGAGCAGAACAAGAGGTGAGAATAAGAGAATGAGTGAAAAAATACTATCTTCTTTATAGACCAAAGAAAACGAAAATAACACAAAAGCTCACAATACCCTTTTGCAGACTGACAATACATTAGTACAGACAATTACTATACCTCAGAAACAACATAATGATGTGTATGTTTTAGAGGGTGGGCCTCTAGATTTTCCTTGTCTTATCAGCGTCAATCCTTTCGCTGATGAAGGTGAAGAAATCAAATGGGTCGAAAATATCAACTATTTTTCAATGAAAAATGATAACACATAGATGTTTAAGTGTTTTAAAGGGGAAAATATGGCCTAGGGAAGGATAATTCACATTGAATGCTTGGTGAGTGTCAACATTTTGATATGATAATGTTACACCCTGTAGTTTTTCGACCTAAATCCATAGATTAACGTTATTACACTGGTGTGTTCTTGAGAGATGTGCCATAAGCAAGTGACATTTACTTGCTATCGATGACATCCATTGACTTCAATGTGGGGTGACATTAGCTTCCTAGCAGCGTAGAAAAGCAAGTGGGATCAAATAAACATGACTGAAACATTAGTAATGTTACAGCTAACATGACTTTTTCATCAAATATTTTAACCAACACGCTAGCTAGCAATAGCAAGCTAATGTATTCTATTGTTGACGTTAGTCCTTTTAGGTCTTTTAGGCCCCCTCAGCCTACTAGGTAACATTGAAGGCGGTTTATGTTATTGTCTAACTGTTACGACCCGGCTCTTGAGCCGCAACATAAATTGGAGACAGACCACAGAGTTGTATGAAAATAAAGTATTTATTTCTATATAACTTAAGAGTAGTGGCTAAAATGGTGTCTGCACAACACCAGCACCAAACGCATGGTGTTCACCAGCCTCGAAAGCATGGTGGGAATGCGAGCTCTCTCTGAGGGCAAACAGCATGGCTTTTATCCACACCTCTCAGGTGTGGACAATCAAGCTGATTATGCCCATTCACCACCCAAAGACTGTTGCACTGCCACTGCAAAACCAGTAGGGGTGTAGAGGGGCGTAACACTAACTTTAGTTTGCTAGTCATCGTAAGCTATCTTGCTAACTTCGTAAATTGTCTTTGCAACTTTTACATTTGTCCAATTTCAGATTTCCCCACTCACGTTAAATAACAGACTCCAGAGTGTTAAGGACCCGGGTCTTACGTTTGATTGCTCAGTCATAGCCTGTCAATCCCATTTCCCATTTTTGAAATGCCAGTTTTATCTGTTCCAACACCAACTTGTCTTCTTTTAAAGGCGTTAACTCGTCAGTTGGTATTCATCTATCCCGCTCTTTCCCACCGCTGTTCACATTGTTTGGGGTTTTTACCTGGTCTACTTTCAGGTATGGAAACAACCTGGGTTTTGCAACGCTTTTAGTCCATGTAAAGATATCTATCCCCTGCAGCCACCCATACTGTTCCACACAGAACTTGTTCATGGTTGTAGTAGTATTTGGCAGGTTTCCCCTGTTTGGACAGTAGGTTAGCATCTAATCTCACTGCTCCACACATGCTCGTGGTTGTAACAAAGTCTGGTGTCTGGTAGTAGCATTCATTCTTCTTCTGTTGGTGGTTGACAAACACCTTTTTGGTGCATTACTGGTAGCGTGTTATTAACTACCAGGCACCATATGAGAAACAAAATGCATTCCCGAGTATAGGCCACACCCAAGAATCAACTGCAGGGCTGCAGGAATATTACAAAATCCATGATTAAACTGGGGTTAATAGTCTATTACTATTTTTAAGTTTATGAAAGTGTCTATCCAACTATCTCCAGAAACAGCTATGAAGAAACGCCTCCAGGCCTCCAAAGGACAGCTGGGGGCAGCCATCAACTCTAACCTGGCTGATCTTAGATTTAAAATGAAATGAAAATGAATGAGAATGAACAAGAATACGAAAATATTCAATTGAAAATATTGAAATAATTACTTAATCTGATTTATATTTCAAAATATATTTCACATAGCCGAAACAATTATCTCAAAGTAAAAAATATATGCACATACTGTATATGTAGCATAGAAGACAATTCCATTAACATATATTTTAAAAGTGCTCGTCAAAATATATTTCAAATATATCTTTTTCCTGAAGGGGAAGCAACAAGAATGCCTTCAGTGTTCGTTTGATAGTGACAGTGGCAAAGGCATAGCCTATAAGCATAATGTATGGAATAGTGTGAAACGTCACGTAGCCTAAGGGAAGCTGAACCCAATAGGTGATGCACAGTTTTGTTTGTTTGTTTCTGTTGTTTTGTTTTTTACGTCAGAGGAGACGTCCCTGGGGTACAGTACATTTAGAGTCTGTATTAACAAATACCGAAAGCAACAACTGATGCGCTAACAGTTACATCTGCGGGCTACCCATTACATTGGACACAGCCCAAAACAAGGAACCGCCTAGCAGAAACACAAACATGCGAACACATAAATGAACTCCTTCCCTCCCTCCCGAAGATGGGCCTTAATGAAAGCAAGAGGAAATTAAAACAAGCGCAAACTAACTAACGATAGGTTTAGATAGCTTGGTGCGAGAAACCGCTCCGAAGCATTTTAGGGCGCAACTTGTGGCAATTCAAAGATTTAGTCTCACGTAGGCCTAATATTTTCTACTGTGCCAGGACATAAACTCTTCACCAACAAATGGCACTAAAGTGAATGTAGGCTAAACTGTGTTTGGCGAAACGAGACCTAATCGATTGGATGACGTGCGGAAAATAATTGTTATAGCCTACTTTTGCTACTTACATGACTGGTGTTGGAAACTGCACGGTGGAAACACTGTTGAAAACCGAAAGCACTAGGAGTGCAATGGTAGGGATTTTATACACATCCATGATAAGGCAAAGAGAAAGCTGTCCACGAGCGACAGTAAAAAAAGAACAAACGGTTAGAATGTGTGCGCTGCTGTTCTCCCTACGGAATCAACACCGCGGCATCGGAGACACTTCAGAATCAAATCACAGCTGCTTTTGTCCAAATAACTTCGTTCCCACTTCAGAGATGTAATGAGAGCTTCACTGATGTAATTCCAAATAACAGAAGTACGTTTACTCCCAGTCGAGAGTTTTTCTTGTCTCCAGTTTTCAGCTGTAATGGCTAGCGTATGCCTCTGCGTTCAGGGATCAGTTTCCAGTCCCCTTCCACTCCCTCTACATACTACAAGCGGCACGCGTCGCACTCCGGTCATGGAATATAGTGGCGTGGTTGGTCCACAGGCGTAGGATTTCTCACCTCATGTCTTTCATGACCATTTAACCATATGTTTAAACATACTGTACCCTCCTCTTGTCCTAACGGTCAAAAATGACCTACCTTCATTAAACCCCTAAAATTAAGCAACTAAACTGAATTTTTAACTCCAAATTTGTTTTACATGAAGAAACAACCTGCCATTCATCACACATTTTTTGGATGTCTGGGTAGTCCCTCTTCGCAGTGCAGAAAGATTGCCTTAAATCAGTGGACACCACTCGTTTTTATTACAACATTCCCCTTTATAATAGTTTTCTTTACTAAAGTAGAGGTTTCTTCTACTTCTTCTTCTTCTTCTTCTTCTTCTTCTTCTTCTTATTGTTGTTGGTGTTGTTGTTATTATACAAGTATTAAAGATTATGCATAGGTGTAAACATAATTAAGCAATATAAGCCAGAGATAACACTTGTATAGCCTTGCGTATTATTGAAGGGAAGCAATAATAGTCTTGAACTTTTGTACTTCAACAACATATTGATAGATTCTTACATACTGTACAATGAGGAATTTAACTACAAAATACTAGTGTTCTCCCATTTTCTGAACCATTGCCCCCACCCACAGGATGTATAAACAACAACAATAAATAAGAAATAAAATAAGGTAATAGATACAAAACAAAAATGTGTCAATCAACTCTAATGAAATACATCAACTCTAATTAACACTTGTAGGACAGTACACAAGTGTGTGTGCATGTATTTCTCACATATGCAGCCAGAGACCTCCTCCTCGGCTAGTCAGTCAACACCATATTGGGGTACACTGACCCCCACCTCCATTAGCAGGCTTATCTCCTCATTGGGATCCATTAAGAAACAGAGAAAAGCATAGTTGCATTTGGTCTGCTGGCTTTTAATAGAGATTTTTATTTCTATTAGATTAGTATGGAGTCAGATCAGTCACACTGTCACACAATTCACAAATGTATTTCGTGATCCACGAAAAATTGTCACGTGATTGACAGATATAAACACTGTTACATTTATTTCCAGATGAACGTGCATTTACAAACCGCATGCCATTGGCAAACATCCCTGCATTTGTTTGTGTATTTTTGAGACTTTCCTGACGTGCATTTGTTTGTGTATTTTTGAGACTTTCCTGACGTGCATTTGTTTGTGTATTTTTTAGACTTTCCTGACGTGCATTTGTTTGTGTATTTTTGAGACTTTCCTGACGTGGCACAGATGCATCTTTTCAAAAGGGCACTTTCAGCAGCCTATCAGATGTCTCTTGCAATTTCAGCCAATCACATGAATGCAAATTTGAGGATATGATTGAATGTGACCACATTGCGTCACATCTGCACAGTGCCCAGTTATGTGTTATGTTATGTATGCTATGTGTTGTGTATGTTATTTGTTATGTTATGTATGCTATGTGTATGTGTTGTCCAGTTATGTGTTATGTTATGTATGCTATGTGTATGTGTTGTCCAGTTATGTGTTATGTTATGTATGCTATGTGTTGTGTATGTTATTTGTTATGTTATGTATGCTATGTGTATGTGTTGTCCAGTTATTTGTTGTGTTACGTATGCTATGTGTTGTGTATGTTATTTGTTATGTTATGTATGCTATGTGTTGTCCAGTTATGTGTTATGTTATGTATGCTATGTGTTGTGTATGTTATTTGTTGTGTTATGTATGCTATGTGTTGTGTATGTTATTTGTTATGTTATGTATGCTATGTGTTGTGTATGTTATTTGTTATGTTATGTATGCTATGTGTTGTCCAGTTATGTGTTGTGTTATGTATGCTATGTGTTGTCCAGTTATGTGTTATGTTATGTATGCTATGTGTTATGTATGTTATTTGTTATGTTATGTATGCTATGTGTTGTCCAGTTATGTGTTGTGTTATGTATGCTATGTGTTGTGTATGTTATTTGTTATGTTATGTATGCTATGTGTTGTCCAGTTATGTGTTATGTTATGTATGCTATGTGTTGTGTATGTTATTTGTTATGTTGTGTATGCTATGTGTTATGTTATGTATGCTATGTGTTGTGTATGTTATTTGTTATGTTATGTATGCTATGTGTTGTGTATGTTATGTGTTATGTTATGTGTGCTACTGTATGTGTTGTCCAGTTATGTGTTATGTTATGTATGCTATGTGTTGTGTATGTTATTTGTTATGTTGTGTATGCTATGTGTTGTCCAGTTATACGGACATCTGCATACAACTGATTACGCAAACAGGAAAGCGTGGCTCAGTAGTATCTGGATATACTTCAACTATGAATATTTGATTTGACTAAGTTCTGGGTATTCAATGAGAAACAAATGAGACTCCATAGTTTAGAGAGAATACTACCACAGCTCAAAATCACCCGTAGGATTACTTTAAATATATCTATATCATTCTTATTTCACAGCCAAAGCATCATCCTAGGTTATGCTAAAGTGTTTGTACAATGCCAGTTCAGTACAAGCATATATTCCATACATAACTGTGGCACTGGGCCAGTAATGTTGATGGGTGAAACCCTTCATTGCTGTGTGAGTAATGTCCACCAGGTGCAAGGGCAGATTAACAATGAGTCTGTCAGAATCAGAATCAGAATCAGAATCAGAATCAGAATCAGAATCAGAATGGGATTTATTGCCAAGTAGGTTTACACCTACTTGGATTTTTTTCTGGTGTGAAGGTGCATACAGTAAACATAAAACCATAAAAACATAGAAACACAATAAGTACTACACATAACATCAAATCACAAATAAGTACTACACATAAGAAAAGTACTACACATAAGAACCAAAAAACACAACATATACGATACAAATATATAAACAATGAATATAGAAAAAGTAAAGTGGGAAGTAGAGTGCAAAAAGCAAAACAGGAGTGCAATGTGGATGAGCAATGTGCAATGTAATGTGTGTTAATGTAACACAGACTTAGGGTGTGGGGGTGGGATAAGAGTCCAGGTCAGAGAAAGTAGGCCTACATTGATCCAGTGTAAATGTGTAGCCCATCCCTTGTTCAAGTGTGGATACAACAAGTAGGCTATGAGTACTGGTATTGGGTATTCTACTGGGCCTACACCATGTCTCTGTACTCATATACCCAATAGCCTATCATGATACGAGTACAAAAAGGCAACAGTGCGCATCAAGCAACTCTTCAAGCAGTCCTGGAGAGAAAGGAGATGATGATGCCTAACAACTCTGGAGATCACAGAGGCTGCAGCTGAGCGCACTGCTTTAGACCAGTGGTTCTCAAACTAGGGGTCGGGACCCCAAGTGGGGTCGCCAAACGTTTTTCAGGGGTCGCGAAATTATCTTGCTGCCCTGTGCATCAACATATTAGGCTTTGACATGCTGTATAGTCTATCAGAAATGGTGTTTTCTACATCAGGGTGGATAATGAAAACTAATATTGTCTCAGCAAGCAGTCTCATCATTCAAGATGAAACTGAATTTAGACCTATAATATCCTGTCAAAATGTGTGGGGGGTCGTGAGACTTGGCAAATGGATTTTACGGGGTCCCCGGACAAAAAGTTTGAGAACCACTGCTTTAGACAACCAGTGCCTGTCATGGGGACTCCATAGGAAGGTTCTGGACATGTCATTGTAGTCTCCTGCATGCATGACATCATAGATTGGGGTGCGGGGGTTCTCACGGAGATGTTGTTGCTGTGGACTAATGTAATAAGCTACCCTTGGGGCTCCATTCCAGCTCAGACCGTTGGCATCGGCCCTGGCACACATTAAGGTGGCATCGGCCCTGGCACACATTAAGGTGGCACAGGCACACATTAAGGTGGCACAGGCACACAGGCACACATTAAGGTGGCACAGGCACACATTAAGGTGGCACAGGCACACTGGCACACATTAAGGTGGCACAGGCACACAGGCACACATTAAGGTGGCACAGGCACACATTAAGGTGGCACAGGCACACTCATGGCTAAGCTAGTTATGTAGTTATGCCAGTGAACTGCGACCTCCAGACAGAAAGGGGCCACTTGCAGTGATAGTTTGTATTTCTCTCTTTCACTGCACGCTTTTGGTGTGGAGCTGCCATCAGTGTTTTGGGGCTGTATTGGTAGTTGGATATTCCACTGCTTCATCTTGGAACTATTCGGATACATCGCCTCATTTTCGAGATCAGAACTTCAGACAAGCTCGTGAAAAACGTCTGGAAATACCTGAAAAATGCTTTTTTTATACATCTCTAATCATAACTATAAGGACATAGTGTTATACAACTAATTGTACAGTATATAAAAAACAATGATTGTGGCAGCGGAGAAACAACAGGAGAAGGGGCGTTTCTTGGTGCCATAGTGTTAAGTTTGCATCTTATAGGGTAGTCAAAAAGCCCCAAAATGACTTGTTCATGCACGATACATTTGTGGTATGAGCTTTCATACTGAAATGGTATAATGCCCTTCAGCATGCAAGGTAGGTCATATATAAAATGTACGTATATCTTTTCTATTTTACTGTATATGAAAGGGGCCATAATTATCTGCGTTAACACCTATCATATATACATTTTACAGGCTTCTTCCATATGGAAATGGCATGACTCTGTCAGATACTGGATTGAATGTAAGGTCTCTCTGGGTATAGTGAGGGATAAGAGAGGAAGAAAGAATGCAATGTAAAATACACGAAGAAGTTAAAACAGATAAACAAACTGTACAGTAACAAAGTTGGAGAACATTGTTTATTTATCATGACTTCAGAGTGAAATTAGCATTATAGGTCCAGAAGCATTTAAAAAAAATGTCTTGAATGAAAATGGAAAACCACTTACTACACCTTTAAGTGTCAAGTCTAAAACAATGGAAAAGACACCGATTCTAAATACTTCATGGGTCGCCATCATAAAGTGCATGGTTTAAAAAGAGTTGGAGACCAAAAAAAGAAAATGGTTAAAGCGCCATCTGCTGGTTATTTTGTGTCGGTGAAAAATAGGGTTTGTGATGCTGCATGTTTTATCAATTTTCTTCTGCACTACTGAATGTACTTCAGTAATGCATGTTGATGGATGCATCACATTGAATCAGTAGAAATTTAAATGTCATACTGGTCTTCCTCTTGTAAACCTCTGGTATTTTTTGTAACTTTTAGTAGTTTTGACCTTGTATGTTTGAAAGTGGTGGGGACATACATTTGGCTGGGAGTCTTGGGGTCCTACCTCTCTGATACCTGTATTGGCAACCAAAGTGATCCACTTTAACTTTAAAGGCCAATCTGTTCATGCCCTTCAGAGGTAGACTCTTTGAGGTAACATTGCAGCTCATAGTGCAACATTCTTAGAATGTCTGTATAAAAAAAAAAAGCTAAATGGAATGGAATTGGAACTCCTTATCTGCTACACATTATGAAAATGAAGGGAACTACAAAATAGGCTAAGTCACTCACCAAGCATGTGCTTACTGACAAATGTTATTTCCTGATAGGTAACAAGTGAGCTAACTCAGCCTTATACTACATCCAGAGTAAAACAGTTGTGAATCCGAATCACTATAATTCACTATTCGTATTTATCTTATATTGATGTGTGTCTTATAATAACAATTAGGTTCAAACTGAAACGTTTCTGGTCAAGGCTGTGTCCTTGAATCGTCAAATTTTGTGTTCGAGCTGATTTTTTCTTAAAGTTGCAGACTCCTGTAAAGCCTGTCATTCTATTATGATCTGCCTTCTCTGTAAATCAGACATTCTCTAATTTCATTGACGGGCAATGAGCAGAAGAATGAGTAAAGTATGTTACAACAAACTTGGCGAATTGGTATGCAAGTGGAATACATATGTAACATGACATGAATGCACATTTGAGGTGGTAATTGTGTGTCACATCTGCGCTGAACCCTGCTCCGGCCACGCCCCCCTTCAACTCGCACACCTCCGCTACAACCTTCTCAATCCCCTGATCGCGTGCAGCTGAACTTCATCCGTTCTCCTGACCCCACACACCTGGCACCCACCTGATCATACTATGGGGCTCCCAGCAATCTCTGTGTCGTCCGGCGTTCCATGACACTGTGATGTCCACTTTCCCTTTCATACCACAGTCACCACACTTGCGTTATGTTCATTTCCAGATAAATGTCATATAAATGTCATGTATAAAACATTACATATATGAAGGATGTTTATTTAAGCATATCAACTTAATGCACTGATTACACTGGTGTCCACAATAACATACTAGGCCTCACTGTAAACACAGAAAACCAAAAGTGAAGTGTCCAGAAGTAGAATGAGCTTGCATTATGGTTCTTTCAGCTTAGGCCTATCTATCAATTAAGTTAATCATTAAAGTGAATGGTTAATATGAAGAAAAAAAATGGCCTCTAATGATGTGTTAAATAGAATTAAATAATCCTCATTTTAATTTGCAAATTAACCTCCTCTGAGAGCGAGTGTGAGAAAAATGGTGCTCATAGATCCAATGCCGTAGGATTCCAGTTTTCGGTCATCATCAAGCTGCTTGCCCTCGAAAATCAGTCTCTGTTGGTCGACTTCAACCTTCAGCTTACTGTAGACCTTGATTTTGAAAGCCTTGACGGTTTCACCAGGCATCACGTCATAGGTGGAAATCTGACTTTTCTCGTTCTTTAGGATCACCTGAATAGGCTGAATAGGTGCGGGATCCGTTACCAGAACCACGACACAAGAACCAGACTTTAAGCCGATGGCACTGAGGGAGCTGAAATCATTGCTGAAGTTTATCCCGTTTCCGTTTGAGAGTCTCTGGCGTGCAGGTGCATCGCCTCTCAGATCCTCAATGCGTTTCTTTAAATCTCCAACAGTAATACTTGAGTTCACCGGCAGGGAGTATGTATGTCCGTTCAGGAATTTGATTTGAATATCCATTCTGAGAAGCTGGAGGTACAAAATCCGATTCAGTAGGCTACAACAATACCGTTTCAGTCAAGTGACAAAATTCCTAAGTTATTTCATCAGCTTGCATAACTAACTTCGTAGTCTTCACACAGACTAGGCTACTTATGAATACCGACAGAAGTGATAAAACAGATTAAAGAAATTGATTTATCATAGCGAAATTATCAATGTAGGCTATTGAATAGACCTAAACCAAGCAGGAAATTCGTCATTTCTCAACATTAAACAGACCTTCAAAAAAGCACGGCATATATAAAAAAGTAACATGTGGTGCTAATTAGTTTAATTATATTGTCACGTTACCGTCGTTGGACGATTCTTAAGTTTGTAGTTCACGGGTGTCGATCGTTGATGAACGAGTAGCTTGATCGCCAGATGAAAATTCTACTGAACCAGCAGCGTTCTGACTATAGGCGGAAATCCCGGGGGGATAGGGGGGACGTGTCCCCCACACCATAAAGTTGTCCCCCCCAACAATCATTGTAAACACAAATAAATCATTTTGAATAAAACAGTAATATTAAATAAAAGCCTGACAATACAAGCGGTGCTAATTACAAACGTAAAACAATGTGTTTTTTAAGTGTTAAAAAATTGATGATCCCCCTATTCCTCAAAGTGGTTTGGTTCACATGCTATTTCCAACGGGCGGGGCTACTGGCAGCTCCCTGTTTCAGCCAATCAGCCCAGTACACGGTCAGATTGTGAGGAAACCAACCGAACCAGTAAAACCTCTACAAGTAAAAACCAGTAAGTCATTTATCACACCACTTGTTCAACAAGCATAAGCTTGTAACATGAAGCCCGAAGAAATTTGTTCTTAATTCCACTCATGAAGTTTCCGGGACAATTCTGGCATTCATGAAAGTTTTCTTATCTGGGATTTGTTCTTAATTTTGAACAGAATTTAAGAACGCTAAATAGCAGTCGTAAATCGGCCAGATTGGAGTGCGCCCATGTTCTTAGATCCAGCATATCGTTTTTAACAGTGCAGTGCTTCAAAGGTATTACATAAGAACAGTGACAAACATCAGGTGCTTACGAGATGTGATATGTGTGGCAGGATAAAAGTAAACAGTAACCCTTCCAAGGGATACTGGTTTGGCAAGTATTACTTGGGGCAGGGCAATGAAGATTTGCAAGTAAGCTACTGACTCACTAGGAAGGAATGTAACACGGTGGTTACCCCTGTGCCACACAGACGTGCCAGAAATAAGGACACTCAGTTATGTATGACAAGATACCCTGACTTTGAAGTGTTTAAAATCATTCAATTGTGTTGATGTCTTGAACAACACTATTAAATGATCAAGAGTGCAGAGACAACCTGATTTTATACCCTAAGAATAAGTCAAAGTTGCCAAAGAAACCTAAAATCCCTTAGGCTACAGCATGACAGTTTTTCTACATTCATCTAAAATTGTCTTATATATAGAGCACCAGGTTTTAAATACATTTCATATATTTGTATGTATTGCTGTTCAGTAATTTCATTTGGAGATCCATTGTGATTAAGAAGTTATTAAAAAGCATTGTTATTTCTGACTTGATACAGTGCATTTTTAACAATCACTGTTCCAAAACAGTAAAATTGACAGTAAATTAGGCCTAATATAGACTATGCCTATTATAATATGGCATGTGATGTGTGTATGACTGCCTGAATATCCGTGTGTGCTTGTCATATGAAGTACCAGTGTTCTATGCATATAATCTTATGTCTAATAATTCGATTTTAGTGTTCTAATTTAGAGTATTTTGTGTTATGTTAATGTCTATGTGTATTTTTAGATAGTGATTAAGAGTCTGTGTGTTGTTTAAATGCCCTAGTATGATTTTCCTGAAGTGTCTTGTAAAGTGCCTGTAAAATATGTATGCGTATATAAGCCCACTCCATTTGCCTTTCTGTATCATGCTTGTGCCTTGTGATACTAAAAAGTAATCAGGTTAAAGATTCACCTGACTCCATGGAATTGCCACAATAATAGTTATTAGGTAGGTCTTAATGAGTTTTAATTTGGAAAAGGATCACTCGGCTGTTGCCACTGTCACAGATGTCAGAAACAATAGCAGGGCAGTGCACACCTCACCGAAGGTGGAAGTTACGGAGAGATAATCCACAATCAGCATCTTGGCAAATTGGGAGACTGAGGACTGCTGAGCAATCTCTGCTCTAAAACAGGCCCTGAATGATAGGAGTTGTGCAGGAAACGTTATTGCTATGTCCCTGTTGGAGTGGCCAGACAGACGTTTTGCCTTGTCATATAGCTCATCATCGACCTACGAGCTGTTTTTAAGAACGCTTCAGCACTTTGACCGTCTGTTTACGTTAGTGTGTCAGAGTGCTATCCATGTTTCTGATAGCTTTCTCTTTGATCTGTCTACTTTCCCAATACAATAGCCGAAGTAACTAATGCGACCGTAAAATCCAAGACATTGTTGGTAATATATATATACATATACGCCTAATGGTGTGTGTGTGTTAGAAAATGTGTATGTGCGCTGTAAATCCTGTTGAGGTACAGGTGAATTTAGTTATTGTGCTGTTGAAAAGAAATGTCATTACATTTAAGTACTGTTTAGTGAGCGCGCAAAGAGGGGTTTACATTTCCAAGCCCAGGGGCCCATTGTTTCATAATCCGTCCATGGTTAGATGTTGAAAGTCCCTCCAGTAAAGTTCGAGCAAAACCCACACTGGCCGGGTGAACTTTGGACATTATTTGTCTGTGAGTAGATATTTTGTGTTGGTACATTTAATGTCGTTTAGAGAATTTCTGTAAATGATATAATAGAATTCGGTATTTAGCAGCCAATTTATGCTAGCTCTTGGGGTATCGTGCTACCTTTATGCCACATTATTTGACGTGAAATTTTAGTGTGGATGGAATGGCTAAACTGAGAAATAATTATGCATTTTCAAATATATAGTGTGGACAGACCCTTTCAATTGTAAAATCACTGTGGTCCTTAGTCCAAATGCAATGTAACGGTACTAAAATCTATTTAAGGAACAGGTAAACTGGAAATAAATGACCTGACATATATGACACAAGAGACCTGTTACTAGCTGCAGGGGTGGCAGATCCAGTCCTGGAGGTATGGGTAGAATAAGGACCGCAGGGATCCCAATTTGAGCTCATTAGGGTTTGAGTTGTGCTTGAAACCAAGTGTGAGTGATGGGCCATCCTTTGCCTTTCGCAAATAGTGAATCCGAGTGAGACGGCATCGAGGAGCGATACGAAATATAATTAGCCAATATTTGATAAGATTGTAAACACTCTAAGCCCTTTCCTGACCGGGTCCGTTTTGCTTTGTTTAATGAAGTGGATGGTGTGTGCGTCTAAGATCTGAATATTGCAGACTCAAGGGTGAATAGAGGGGGTAGAACCTAGTGGCAGCAATGGCAAACTCACTACATCTTAACAGCCCAATATAAGCCCAAATAAACCCAGCGCCAGCATATGCTCAGAGTGGGGACCGAAGAACTCATCTCTGAAGGCATGGATGCAGGAGAGATGGATGCTGAACATTTGGTAAATAAATTGGAATTGGAAGGCGACGGTCGGATGTAGCTGGTTGAAGCTTACGAATGCCCTTTGATGAGGAGTGATATATGATGGCTAGAAAAAAAAACTGTGCTTCAGTATTTTTATGAGAAGTGAATGCCTGCCAGGTATTCATAAAAAGTTATGTAGAATATAATGTCCTTTTTATCTGTGACCGTGGGACTACACCCAAGGTACTGTCATGATGTTATGACCATTGCTCCTGATTTCACCTTGTTATTCAGCTTGTGTGTAAGGGGGACAGTCAGTCGCTCTCCTCTCTACATTCAGCAAGGCTCAGGTAGCAGCATCTTTAACACTGGTAAGTGTTTCACCCCAAATGTGTTCTGTGAGGGCAAAGGAAATGTATCCAGACAATGGGTCTGTTCTTAAAATGCTCCCTTCCTTCCTTCCTTCCTTCCTTCCTTCCTCCCTAGTAAGAGAGCAAGTACTGTTCCAAATGTCTTAAACCTTCTCTTCCGCTTTAGTAAGATACCTTGAAATACGTCACATAACGGTATTTTTTCAAGAGAGCATCTGAGCTGCCTTGCTCTCTTATGGCGGCAGGTATTACCCATAACTCTCTGCGCCATTCCCTAACCGGAGACAAATTTAAAAAAAGATGGCGGATGAAATCGTCGAAGTTCCACAAAAGTATTCACCGATGTACGTTTCTTTGCTTTTTTTGGTAATTTTTTAAAAAAGTTACCGAGAAATAAACAGTGTACTATGTACTTATGTCATGATTGATTAACAAAAATAGTCTGTTTCGTTAGCGATGTATCCGTTAGCCAGGTCGCTAACAGTAGCTGCTAGCTAGCAAATAAGCACACACAGCATGATGACACAGCGTCATGTTGCCGTATATCCTATCTTAATAGACTGTTCGAAATCAATGGTTTTTGAGATACCTTCCCCCGAAAGGACCTCTCTCGTCAGACACCTGTCCAACTAGAGATCAAGGATTAGACAGCTATCTAAGAATCAGAACACAGCCACTGTCTGCATGCTTTCAAAATGACCACTCAAGCTCAATAAGGCTTCGGTCTACTGTTTAAAACACACAAGGAGCCAGACAAACAACTTCCTGCCACATACCAGGGTTTTACTTTTCAGAAGTAAACAATAACACTTTTTTTTGCTTCACCATAGTTCACCACAACTTCAAGCTCACTTTGATTCTAGTAGCACCAACAGTATATTGTCCTGAGAATACGAGTTGATTGTGTTATTATCTCTGGGGGAAAAAAACTGTTTCATTATCTTGTGATAAGTCAAAGTCAAGGTGATCTAAACTAAATGATAATGTTTAGCATCTTAGGGCTTTCATATACAACAGATATCGACACTCAATGTAATCTCAACCCAATGCTAATCATAACCTTAACATATGTAGGGTTGTTTAAAATTATATTATGAATTGTAAAGAAAACATCACCAGAGAAACCATTTTAAATATATTTAATATCGAGACTTGTGGCAACAGCCTTTTTACAGCACAATTGCATAATTTATCAATAACTTTTGTGTACAACCACAAAACCATGACATTATTTTTATTCTGTTTACATAGAGTGGAAAACCAGACAAATTGTACAAGCATATTTGTACAGTCAGCATACATCACATCTCTAAATAATCTCCTTTTTATACCTCTATTCTCTGTCTTTTTAAGTAGTACCTGGACACAAAAATAGTGTGAACAAACCACCAACAAGACATGCAACATCCAGAGTGAGCACATTTAAATTCTCCTGAAGCTATCAGTTTATTTAAACTTGTTTTAATACATGGTTAGTCTGTGGCTGTAGTGCAGGTTTGAAAAAAGTTGTTCAGAGGCATCACGCTCCCTGCCTGACTGTACTGCATGAGACGGTACATGTCCAAAGAGTCCCTAATCCCCTTTCCATCACATGCTATTTATTCAAGGGTTTATCGAAAGCTCTTCTTGTAAAAAAAATATTATATATACAAGATAAGAAATTAACAGTTAGCTCACCTTCACAATGCTGAAGGTAAGAAATAAGAGGAATGTGTTCACGGATGCTAAGAATTTAGACCGGCGTACTAAAGTAAATGTTTTGTTTTCATTTTGCTGGAGAGGAAGGAAATAATAAATAAGGAATTAACCAAAAAAATACTTTTTGTCTTTAGATACACTTATTTGTTAGTGTACTAAAATGATAAAGACCAGAGACACATTATGACTGTGAATGCTGGAAAGTGTCTATCATTAAAGACAGCGTTGGTGGAAAGTTGTATGTGAGGTTGTTGTTTGAATAAAGTAAGAGTTGAAAGCTTAAAGTAACCACAAGGTTTGTAAGAAATCAACAAAAATATTGTGAACACATACCTCCTACAGTGCATCTGACACATAGTATGGATATCTGACACTGAGTACTCCATAGTATGTATATCTGCGCTGTTACATTTCTCTTAAATCATCACCTTACAAACTGGTGATACAGTGAAAATCATAAAAAATGGATATTTGGGGTAGCCGTAGAGCAGTGGCAGCGGCAGCATCCCACACCACACACAGGTCCAGTACCCACAAGGACCCAGGTTCGAGTCCGGGCTGAGGTCATTTCTCGAGCCCACTCCCCATCTCTCTCTCCCGTTCACTTCCTGTCTAATCTGCACTGTCCTATCAATAACAGGCTAGAAAAGCCCAAAAATAAATTATTATAAAGAATATTTTTTTGCCATTAAAATCTAAATAAAGGCTTAGAATGTTATGATAATGTGATCCAATTCAACCCCAATGGAAATATCATACATGCTTGCAAATATGTTCATTGATATTTATGATGGTTCAAATCAAACTGGACTGAGAAAAGAAACGTACAAAACATATTAAATAACAAATAACAAACAACTTTTCCTGTCATATGATGCACTACAGTCAGAACACAGAGATATTGTCATTTCAGATGCATTTAGAACATGGTCCAGGTTGCATAGAATCACTTCAACACAGCCCATGGATTTGGTCAAAGTTTGGCACATGTCAAAGTTCACCATCAAACCAGCCCTTAATCCTCCCTGTTTTGGAGATCTTAACATACAGTGATGTGTGGATCAACCCTAGTCCGGGATCGAGTGGATATGTCTGTAGAATAGAGCCTTCCAATAAACTGAAATACAGTTGACCCAGTGACATAGTATATTTGTGCAGTCTGATTTGATCTCTGGATCACCGAAAGCATTCTTCTCCAGTCAGAGAAGTGACACCGATCTTAAGAACCTTCATTTTGGCATGATGACTAGGATACAGGGGGGGGGGGGGGGGCAATGACATGTTGAACAAACGCCTCACACATAGCTAGCACCTTCCACATCCAAAGGATATCTCTGACGTTTATTAGTATATATGAAGTAGTGGTGGATGATTTGTTCTGTATATGCTATGACATCACCATGACAATGATGTTAGGGTAAAGTGGGTTTTACATACAATAGTAATGACAGGGATTCTTCAAAAAGTTACAATTAGACTCCAAAAATCTATACTCAGTGCTTCACAAATAAAATAATGAACATAATATCATAATCAGAGATCAGATTGTCTGTGATAGGCATATACAGTCAACAATACAATAATATACTCAACTATGTACAAATAATATGTATATGTATGTGCTAATCTATAATTATAGCGATATATTTACTTTGCACAACAAACAATCTCCTTTCAAATACAGTCATATCCTTTATATTCTGAAGAAATTATTACTTATAGTAATTCATCTTTCATTATGTGTGTATGTTAGTCTATAAAAAGAGGAATGTAAGGAAATAGAATTAGCGAGTATTTTTCTATTAACAAAAAAATATCTTTTCAGATATATTTCCAGTTTAACTTTTCCTAAATAATAATGTAATGTTTTCATGTATTTCACATCACAAAATATACTTTCTGACACTTCATCATAGTTCCTTTACATAAACAATGCAGTAACTAAGGGAAATACAATCAATAAAATAAAACCTCTGATAATAACTGATAGAACTCTACTAAAAAATAAAAGCTTATGTATTGTGCCATTTAGTCACCCCTCTAGATTCCAACCATTAAACTCTTAGATCATCAAAAACAAACTTGCTATGAATGATATGTGAACTCTACCATGTGTGGTTGTTTCCAAATGGATAATATCAATTCTGTTTAATGACACTGATCATAAGAATCAGTCAAACACATGTTGGGGTACGTAGTCATAACCTCTCGTGAGATGGTGAAAATGTGAAGTTCTGTTTGTGAATATGAGAGAGTGAACAGGTGAGTGAGTGAGTGAGTGAGTGAGTGAGTGAGTGTGCCCGTGTGCTAGTCTCCAGTCATGCTGTTATGGCCTATAACGTGCCATATGCTATTCTGTCATGCACACAGGATTGTGATACACTTGTGTTCACTCCCATTGTATCCTGATAAGCTTTACCCTTTCCACATTCAATTCCCCCTGACCTCAGGCTCAAAGCCACCGGCGGCACCTCCACAGCTCATCTTCACCATCAAGTGGGATTGCGGGTGAAATTTGGTTCATTTGTGAAATGGACGCCACCCCCAAAATCGAGTCTTGTTTAGCAAACTTTATGAAGTTGTCACAACATCAGGGAATCAATGGGAAGATGTCCACACAAAACTGAATATAAAAATTCTCAGCAAATACAGAGAACACAGTGAACCCTTTGCTGATGCCACCCCCCCCCTCCCTCCTCTCACACCCAATGCCCCCCCCCCCCCCCCCCCTCTCTCTCCTCTCACACCCAATGCCCCCCCCCCCTCTCACACCCAATGCCCACTACAGACCTGAAACCAAAGACATGAAAGAGCACACAGCAGATTGGTTGAGAGCTGTCACACAAGCCAACTGTCCCAACAGCGCCAGCATGTCACGGACTGTATTCCATTGCTGTGTTCTCGGCATCCTCTCGTCCCAGCATGCTCCCGGTGGCTCTGGCGTCCGAAGGGGCCCTCGTTAGGACTGGATTTGAGCAGGGCTAGCCAGTAACTTGTGCCAACTCACCACACGCTTGCGTAGATCCACCTTATCCAGCCACACGTACGCTTCACCTATCAGGGTCTTCTTCACAAACTTGCCTCCATTTGAAACAAGGAACAGCTGTGGAGTTTGTGTGTGTGTGTGTGTGTGTGTGTGTGTGTGTGTGTGTGTGTGTGTGTGTATGTGTTAGTAGTGTGTGTGTGTGTGTGTGTGTGTGTGTGTGTGTGTGTGTGTGTGTGTGTGTGTGTGTGTGTGTGTGGTGTGTGTGTGTGTGTGTGTGTGTGTGTGTGTGTGTGTGTGTGTGTGTGTGTGTGTGTGTGCATATGTGTGTGCAGAGGTGAAAAAGCAGAGGTTTAAAAAGTTGGTTAGAAACACAATCATTTCACTGTCATGTTTACTTTAATACAACAATATTCGTAAGAGGTCTTGTCCATTTGACTTTAAGGGTTAGTAGATAGATAGGGGGCAACTGCAGCATGGTAAAAAAGGAAGTACGTCCCCAGTAGACAGACAGACATAGAGAGAAATGTAGAAATAGGTGGGTATGGACTGACAGAGAGTTAAATAGTGGGAAGATAAACCGATGGATAGTGAGATGGATTGACAGATGGGTCCTACCTGAAGTGAGATGGATGGACAGATGGGTCCTACCAGAAGTGAGTGATAGTGAGATGGATAGTGAGATGGATGGACAGATTGGTCCTACCTGAAGTGAGATGGATGGACAGATGGGTCCTACCTGAAGTGAGTGATATTGAGATGGATGGAGCGATGGGTCCTACCTGAAGTGAGTGATAGTGAGATGGATGGAGAGATGGGTCCTACCTGAAGTGAGTGATAGTGAGATGGATGGACAGATGGGTCCTACCTGAAGTGAGATGGATGGACAGGTGGGTCCTACCTGAAGTGAGTGATAGTGAGATGCATGGACAGATGGGTCCTACCTGAAGTGAGTGATAGTTAGATTTGATGGACAGGTGGGTCCTACCTGAAGTGAGTGATAGTTAGATTTGATGGACAGGTGGGTCCTACCTGAAGTGAGTGATAGTTAGATTTGATGGACAGGTGGGTCCTACCTGAAGTGAGTGATAGTGAGATTTGATGGACAGGTGGGTCCTACCTGAAGTGAGTGCCCAGTGGGGTTCATGCAGAAGCGGAAGGTCTCGTTGAATGATGGTTCACGATCATGGCGACACACCCTGGTCTTCTTCTTGATGATCCTCTTTTGAGTGGCTACATTCACCACATACAACTTCACATACAGGTCTGCCATGATACACAAACATTAATTTAGTTTCACACCAAGGTTTGGTAAGACATAGACGAACATCAACAGGTTTACATTACATTACATTTTTATTCAGGAAGGCATTTCTGGCCTTGTGTTAAATCGTATGTTAAAATGTTAAAAGGTTTTCTATTATGCTTATGTTAATTCATTCATTTTTATTTTATTGTATTATTATAGTTAGTTTTTAATATGTTGGCACTCTGAGATTCTTTTGAATGAAGAGTGCATTACAAATAAAATACATTATTATTATTATTATTACATCCAGGTTTGTCACCAACACACACAAAGCTTCACTTTTTATGCAAGTGCACACAAGCACACAGTATAAAGTACACACAGTATAAAGTACACACAGTATAAAGTACACACAGTATAAAGTACACACGGTATAAAGTACAACTTCTCAGGTCTATAGGGGGGTGTAGTACCTGGTAGATGGTCTGGAGACTTGAACTTATATGTGATGTTCCTGCACTGAAGAATCTCCAGGACAAGATGCTCTCCATCAGTTTTGATTTCCTTCTTCAGTGCAATCTTGATCTCGCCCATGACGTGGGTCTTGCCTGGTCACAAATATAGATACGTCTTATATTAACAGTGTCATGGATTCAACTCGCATGAAGAAAAGGGATAAACAATTGAAGAACATCTCCTGATTTCTTAGGGTTAGAGTGAAGTTGTACAGCGTATCAGATCTGGTATCTGCGCAACATGTAGGCCATTGCGTGAGGGTGTGCTTATGTGTGTGTGAGTTGGTGCATGAAAGTGTGTGTGTGGTGTGTGTGTGTGTGTGTGCGTGTGTGTGCATGGAAGTGTGTGTGTGTGTTTGTTTGTGTGTTTGTGTGTGTGTGTGTGTGTGTGTGTGTGTGTGTGTGTGTGTGTGTGTGTGTGTGTGTGTGTGTGTGTGTGTGTGTGTGTGTGTGTGTGTGTGTGCGTGCGTGTGTGTGCATGGAAGTGTGTGTGTGTGTTTGTTTGTGTGTTGTGTGTGTGTGTGTGTGTGTGTGTGTGTGTGTGTGTGTGTGTGTGTGTGTGTATGTGTGTGTGTGAGCAAAGGTGCATGTGTATTTGTGACTACATCTGCATGTGGTAAAAACCAACATAAGAGTTGTGAAAATAGTTATGGCCTATTTGGGTCTGGCTTCTGTCTGCATTTAGCACGCTATGCTAAGGGACACACATTACCTTCAGTCTCTCCATGTCCCTGTAATGGTGTCATAGCATCGGTTCCATTTGTAATCTTTCCACTGTTGAGCATATAAATGTGGTCATTATCCATTTAGACTCATTTCACTGCCTTATTATTGAAAGTTTGGAAAGGTTATCCCTACATTAGATACAAAAACTAACTGGACTGGACTCACAATCTGGGAATCTGAAAGATGGCACTATCCACAGCATTGGTGCCACTGTCTTCCTCCAGGAGACTGTAAGCGCTGCCACTCAGACCACTGTCCAGCGAGGCTGCAGTCACAGGCGTATCTGTAACTCTGTAGCCGCGAGATGCTGTTTTTAGACAAAAAAAAGGTTGGTTGCTGTCAGGAAAAAAATCACCTTTTTGCCAATTAACGTTGAGTTGGGAAGGATGAGAATGAGAGCAACATGGAAGGAAGGAGAGAGAGAGAGAGAGAGAGAGAGAGAGAAGAGAGAGAGAGAGAGAGTGTGAGGGTGGATCATATGAGCATTATGAGAGATTGTGGCTCCTATTTTGAGAACAAAAATGGCAGTGGAAAAATCTGGAGTATGAATGATCTTGCACTTCTGGAAAAGAAACTCAGCAAGGAGGGCTAATACAAGTACTATTAATATAATTATATAATATATAATATATAATATAATATAATATAATACACATAGTAAACTCAATGCTGATTTCCAACATCACTTGTCACTTGAATTTAATGTTACACAAGCAAAACATCAGCTGGAATGTAGGCTGTAAATAATCCAGAGTGTTGGTGGGGTCTTTATTTATTTAAAATTAATATAGCTAATGAGTGTTCATGAAGTGGATTAAAATGGTAAAATGCGCAATGTAAAGTCTAAACATTAACGTTAGTGCACTATGTTGCTATCGACCAAGAACCTATTGTTTGGAGTGGGAGGAGTGAAGCTAATCATCAGGACCGTATTACAAAGATATGTCACACACCAGAAACAGCCACATATGTAAACTTAATGGTGTGGTTGAAATGAAAGATAGATATAATCTTTCATTTAAAGTTCAGGGAAATCTCTGAAAAGCAGTCAGATATGTAAATGTAATGGCGTGGTTGAAATGAGCGTGAAGCTCTGTGTTTGCCAGCTATGGCAGCTACCATTGGTCGGCAGAACATAATGACATTTTTAGCAAATATGACAAAAAGTTATGTTTTAAAGGTTCCCTACTGCAGCTTCAGGGGGGAAGAATATTTATACCATGTCAACGTTAAAGCACTCCCTGGACAGAATATTCTGTGACTCCCAGAAACATTTAATTTTTGAACACTAAATATGCAACTGCTGTTTTACTAGCCATTTTGTTCTCGAAATAGCAGTCTTTGTGTGCTTTTGGAAACGTGTCTGTCTATTCAGTTAAACTTTGAACTATATATTCCCACACAGGGAGAGTGAAACATGAGTTTGCAAGGGACTTTTATATGAAGCTAGAACACACTTAGGTATGGCTGGAGAGGAGGGGGTGAGAAAGGTGTGATTTACATATTCATGATTTTAGGCACCTAACTTTATCGTTGCATTGGCCCTATTACATTTAAAGTTACTGTTCTAGCTTCATACTATTGTACAGATGGCATTTTTGACAGTTTGGACTGCAACGGCACACTTGTATTAACACATATACAGTACACATTTGGTCACGGGGAGAAGTGTATAGGAACAATAACCATCAACATCAAACATTATGAAATATACATATGCACTGGAAAAGAACAGAAGCAACAAGAGCATTAAAAAAAGGGAACATTCTAATAGTGTATTAGTAATCTGTTTGTAGGAGTAAAACCATGTTGGGCTCTATTTCATAAATAGTCTTTATAAATGTAAAGATTGAATTACAAAGTTTAATTGAAACTTCTCCTACCACTGTACTACTTCCATAAAAGGGTATATATTTCATTGGTCTATTCATACTCTTCATATGTGTTACTATGTGTGTCTTATTAATCTTGGGTTATCTGTACACACACTGAGAGAGCCGAAGAAGAATTCCTATGCCCCAGTACATCTGTACCTGAGCAAAGGGCAAATAAAGTCTTGAATCTTGAATCTACCGACTGTAAATGACATATAATTTATTGGCTGAATATGTGTAACAACATACAGTAACTGTGAACCATGACTGATGGAGTGGTACTAATTGGGTGGGTAGGGCACAAAACTAAACCATACTAGTATTTTTATGTTTAGTATTTAACAATATTTGGCTCCTGAAATTTACAAATACCATGTTTGGAGACGTCAGTATTAAGTATTAATTTAAGAAGATATTTCTTAATAAGCAGGAATAGGACCTTCTTTAATGAAAAGTGTTGTTAGCCTGTAAAGGGGAGGCCATCCCAATGCATAAGTTACTGGTGACTGTAGCTCAAAGACTGGGAAATGTCTGGGAGCTTTGCATGTGTGCGTTAGTAACCCAGTCTCTCTCTCTCTCTCTCTCTCTCTCTCTTTCTCTCACTCACTCACTCACTCACTCACTCACTTTCTCTCTCTCTCACTCACTCACTCACTCACTCACTCACTCACTCACTCACTCACTCACTCACTCACTCACTCTCTCACTCCTTTCTGCAGTCGTCATGTCAGATGCATAGCTCTCACCTCTATCCATCCTGGGCCTCTCTTCAGACATGGCTTTCCTGAGGGTCAGGTGTCTGCCATCCCTGTTCTCATTGGCTGGAAAGTCAGACTGGGGTCTCTGAATGGTGAGCACGCCCACTA
This sequence comes from Clupea harengus, assembly GCF_900700415.2. Classification (NCBI taxonomy): domain Eukaryota; kingdom Metazoa; phylum Chordata; class Actinopteri; order Clupeiformes; family Clupeidae; genus Clupea; species Clupea harengus. The sequence continues at coordinate 764,770 of NC_045167.1, read as the reverse complement.
CGCTGTGCCTGTGGTATCTCAAGGAGAGGCGGCCATTTTGGGCTGCGGGGCACGGTCAGTGGCACATTTTCAGGGGCCATGGAAGGGGTAGGGAGATTAGGGGAAGGGGAGCGACATGGACACTCAGAGTGTGTATTCTTCACACACAGACACCAGCTTTTACTGATCTGGTCACATGCATCCACAGTGCGCGCCCTTTCCCTCCTCTCAGGGACCAGGGCTTAGAGCGTCTACTGAGGTGCATCGTGGGCCAAGACACAGAGAGAATCGGAAGTGAGGGGGTGGAGGCAGGGTGTGGCAGGGTGTGGCATGCACAGCCATCTCAGAGGCCAGAGTAGCTGCAGAAAAAGCTGGCCAGATGTGTCGGGAGGAAACCAAATGAAAAGGAAGGGGAATGTACTGGGCATTTAGAGGGGTGCTGTTAAGAGAAGCGGTAGGCTACACAGCTCTGTGCTCTGTCATATGTGTGTGATAGTGCTAATTCTTCCATAATAAAAAAGCCCAGCCCTAGCTGTTTTCTACCAGAGGGGAGGATGCTGATCCAGCAAGAAAGACAAGCATGACCTAACATCTGCAGATACCTGTGATTGACTTTGACACTGTAAGGCAAGGTGTCCGGAACTGCCTCTGCTCTTTAGAGTTTGACCCAGAAACTCTTTACTGCTTTATACTTTATAAGAACCTAATTATGGAAATTAAATTATAAATAATTCTTTTAGGATTGCATTTTAGTATTAATGGATTATTAATATTAGAGTATAAATAGGAAAAAGGTCATTAAGAATATCCTAAATATATTTAATATATTTAGTTTATCTTTTCAGATCAACAAACTGTGGTCCCTTTTAGATGCACTCCTATTGGGCAGAAGGTATAGTAGTATCTCAGGTAAGAATGTCAGGGATGTTGCAGTGTCATCACTACACAGGGGAGAACACACAGGACAAGCAGCGGTGATGTGATCAAGGTGGTGACAACAGGGGACTAGAAGAAGAGTCAAATAATAATGTGGGAGAAAGAAAAAACAAGGGACAAAGGAGAGCAAACGAGGAAAGGAGTAAAAAGTAAAAGATGAGTGCAAGGTGGCCATGCTGCAGAGGCTTTATTTGCGTCGTTTACTTGGTTGGAGGTGGTGCCTCGGTTGGGTGGTCGCTTCACTGGTTGCTACAGCAGTGTCCTCGGGGTGCATCCGGGCTGCACCGCCACCTTTGCTTGAGGTGCGGGAGGATCCATGGGAAGGGCGGGCTTGGCCCTCGGATGGGGATGGCTTGGATGTGCCCGGGCTACTGTGAGATTTCTCAATAGTAGTAGTAGGCATCTGTGTGTCTAAAACAACCAAAACCAAATGATTGAGCTTTGGGTTACCCTGACTAGGGTTAGGGTTAGGGTTAGGGTTAAGGGTTAGGGTTAGGGTTAGGGACGTTTGGCCTTTGTTACACTTCAACTAGTTACATATATCCGTCTGTGTTCAGTTCTAGGATCAGTCCATTATTTGGAGCCCATAGTGGAGCCCTCACTGCCTTGCTACCCTCTCTGGATAATGGTTGGCATGGTGACAGTGACATGTACTGGGCCTGGTGACAGCACACAATGACACGAAGCATGGAGCCAAAGCTACAATGACAGACTCAGAGAATGGAGATGAAGAGAAATGGGGCATACATAAAATCAAAAGAATAAGGCACAGAAAATAATAATAGTAAGCCATATAGGTACAGTAAAGTTATTTATCAATTTAAAAATAATTTGATTCGTTGAAAAAGCAGTGAGGCAAAGCTGAATTCACACAATTGCAATTGCTGGGGATAAAGAACAAAACCTAAATGCACTTATTTTCTTTGTGGTCCTGTTACAAGTGGAGGCAATGGAATAAAAATAGACTTGACTTAAGAAGTAATAAAAGTCACAATCATACATTAAATGGATAAACTTTAGCATTAACCTTACAACAAAATATTTTACGTATTAAGTATGTCTGAAGGTACTGTGTGGCTGTCACTGAAACAAACTGGAAGTTTGTTCAAGAAGACTGGTAAAAGATGAATTCCTCCCTTCTATAATTAAAACGGATGCAATACAGATCAAATGAAATGGCCCGTTTGTATTACAGAAACCGCTTTGAAAACCCTGTTCCAATTCTACACAGTGCCCTCATTAAGGTGCCAGACAGTGTGGCCTATTGATTAACAATCACTACTAGCATACTGATATTTGTTACAGCAGGGTAAGATTACTATACATATATTACTATATGGGTTATGGCATGTGTAACAGCACAGGTTCACTGGTCATTAGTGTGTTACTAATTATGATGTAAAAAACGGAACTAAACTGAAAACATTGAGGTTTCAAAAATAGGTTGTTTCCTAATGTATATATAATGTATATTTTGGGTTCCCAGCAACCCAGTATTAAATAAATAAGGCTCATGCACCAGAAAGTATGAGAGTGGACCTTTGGAATCCCTGGGATAGTGGATCCCTTTTGTGAAGTACTGTGCTATGGGCTAGGCTGGCGCAAAAAAATCAGCCCTGGCAACGTTGTTGGTTCGGTTGCGATCTTGAACTCATGAGGTTAAATAATGTTTAATGACTGCCAGGGGCATGTTCAGTTTATCTAAACAAGAGGACACCAACGCAGTGTCAGGATCCTGCTCTGTTTCCCTTTGGTGTTACCTGATTCCTGACATGTGCTTTTTCCTGTTTGTTTATGTTGTCATGTGCTTGTTGTGTTTGTCTTGTCCGGCCATTTGTGTTTCCTGTCTTTGTCCTGAGACTCCGCCCCCACCTGCCCTCTGCCACTTCCTGGTTTTGACCCTCACCTGTTCCCAATCTTTACCCTGTTTGTTTCCCTGATTGGTTTCCCTGTGTCTTGTTAATTCCCCTTGTCTAGTTCCCCCTCTGTTATTTAAGTTCAGTCTGTCCTTTGTTCCATGTTGGTTCGTCATACTAGCATGGTGAGAGTTCTGTTTCATTTAGCTGTGTGCTTTCATGGATTCCTGCTCTGCCTTGCTTCCCTGCTTTTTGTATTGTTGCTTTGTCAGTGCTTGGGTCCCTAAGTTGGGATCTTCTGTGTCTTCTGTGTTATTTTGGAATTCTAATTTTTGCCCGGATCTTTGTGTGTGTTTGCCTTTTGGACTTTATTTTGTTAACCTTTTGTAAATAAACCTGAACAGTTCCTGCATCTGGTCTGCGATTGGGTCTCTGCCTTCCGAATCGTGACACGCAGTGGAGAGTTCATGGGCTGAAAGAAGATCCCAGGGACAATCTTAGGGATCAAAACATTTTTTAAATGTTTTTAAAATGTACGTCAAATAGACCATACAACTACTACTACTTTGCAGAGTAGAAGGTTCCTGAGATACAGCAGTGTATCTGTTTGAGTGCCCTCTGTATACAACATTTTGCAGTATCACCTTAAGCACCATTACAGAACAATAAAGGAGAATGCAAGATGGTTTGTTATAGTGCCACCCTATGGTCGCCATTATGAATAATAATAATTGACTTTAAATTTCTATTAATTTCATTTAAATCAGCAATTCACACTGGCAAAAATAGACTGCTGCAATTTTATTGGTCGTTGGCAGCCATCTTTGTTGAGCAATCCAATTGGTTCTTCAGGACATCTTAATATAAGTGGGCAAGTACAACCACACACAAGTATTTATAGTTTAAGTAGTTCTTGAGATACTGAAATGTTTCAGTCATAACATCCCCCATAGATGGAGCTTCACGTGTTGGAAGGCAAGAATGCTGTAGTGATTGACTGTATTGAGCTTCGTGAGATTTTACCTGTTAGTCAAGATATTGGCCATAGAATCAGTAGCTGCCTTAAAATGTCATTGGCCCATACGTTTTGACAAATCAAGATTCTTTAAAAAAAGTTTTTTTTATCAGCATTGTCTGGAGATGAGGCACACAAAATGTTGTGACAATCGCATGAAGGTCCTCAGACAGGTTTGTTTTCCCACCCTTTTTGTGAAATTGAAATGGCGGGAAATTTTGGGGATGGAAATTGGTGGGGACAGGCCCATTTGATTTGGAAAATTAAACAGAATCAGATGATATAAGAAGTTTTGCTCTGACCCATGTGATATGAGCCAAAACATAAATGTGATTATTTTAGTTACCCATTGTGGCCAATGTGTTTCATATTTGGTACATAGCTTCTATGAGCCATTAAGAATTAGCCTATGAAGCTTCATGAACATTGGCTATTCACACTGGCAAATATTGGCTGCAGAATTTGACTTAAGCAGTTCTTGAGATAATGACGTGTCAATTCTAGCCTATACTCATGTTGTGTGCTTAGTGTTACGAACAGTTTTGATACTCATTGTTTGTGTGACTTTCAGTAACTAACTCTCGGACACATTCAGTACAGAGAAGACAAGGTACCACTCTAAAAAATAAATAGTTGTCCAAACACCTCCATGAAAATTGACAGAGTGACTGACATTTTTGAGGGATTCCTGATAACACACAGACGTCTCTGTAGCAGCCCCTCAGCTAACAGCTGAGAAAGTTATTAGCTTCAACTCACAAATTGCCCTAGCTCAGTTGGGAAAGTGTCTGACCTGAAGTCTGAAAGCCACTGGTTTGAGACCTGACAGATGCTAACAGGTTTTAAAGTGGAGCGATCTCCAGCGTTCACGCACACTTACGCATACCGATGTCTCTCTAGTCATCCATCTCACCCCTGAGAGCTAAAGGGCAGTGGACCACCGTGGGCCTTCTGGGGTCAGAGCTGGCGGTCCACAGGCGGTCCACTGGCGGTCCACACTCTGCTGGTGAGTTTCAGACCAAGAGCCCACTCGCTTTCAAAACATGTTTTTCTTAAGTCATCTATACTACTTCGGTTCATTTCACCAACCCATTTCCCACCAACAATTGTATAGATGTAACCAGTGCGTAACATAATTGACCAAGCCATTTTTAGTCACATTGAGAACCTTCTGGTAGCATGAACTACTTCTGTTTAGTGGCCTATATTTTAAATAGACTTTTCAAGGACATGATTTAACATTTTCTGTTATTTTCCTAATATCGACGCCCAGTAACACAAAGATGTTAGTGGTCCAAGAGTGAACCAGGAGTGGCACACCACCAGTAGGGTGTCGACCAAAGTCCATATATCAGCGGACCAATATATGCTTGCTATCTGGGACATGTCACCACTAGAATGACAACACAGCAGTCAAACCAACCTGTCAATCAATCAATGGGTTGTTAATTATAATAGGAATTATAATAATACGTTTTGACAGTGCCTGTTAAGTACCACTATGGGCCAAAGCATTTGTATGCACATCAGTAGTATAGCCTATGAACATCCTTTATTTTGTGCTCTTGTGGAGGGAATGCTTTGTGTATTGGACCAAGTACACGAAAGAATGTGCTCTCTTCAATATTTTGTATTGTATTGTATTTGTATTGTTGAGACACTAAAGTTTAAGTTTAAGTTAAGTTTAGTAACAGCTATATTCCTCTCAGTGGACAACATTTAGATTTTGGGTATAATTTCTGGTATTGGCTGAGGTATACTTCCTTAGGCCGGTTAGCTACAAAACACATATACAGTAAAACAATGGAGATAATGGAACAAGAGCTATCACTCAACCGTAACACTGACGACAGGAACTACAGGACCTACTGATGCAAACAGACATCTAAATGGATACGTGAGATTTAATGTTACACAAACCTCTGTGCTCTTTGAAGGGAAATGTGTAGAAGTTAACAATACATAGATTTTAAAAAAAACATACAGAACTAGATAGTACCAGAAGATAGAGAGCTGGGAGAGAGATATATATCCTACCCTTGGCCGGATCAGGGAAGATTCCATGACTGCGGCTCTTGGTGACAGATGATTTAGGTGAATCCTGGTTTTTGGGAGAATTCTGAGTAGCGTGTGCGGGGGTCTTAGGAGAATGCTGTCGCCCCTGGCCTGAGTGAGAGCGCCGGTGGGGTTCCCCATCACTCTGCTCCTTCAGGGGGAGCCAGCGGGGCACATTATCCAGCTGTGTTGTGTTCGACAGGTCTATAAGCACCTATAACACACACATACACACATGTTATACATGCACATTATCCAGCTGTGTTGTGTTCGACAGGTCTATAAGCACCTATAACACACACATACACACATGTTATACATGCACATTATCCAGCTGTGTTGTGTTCGACAGGTCTATAAGCACCTATAACACACACATACACACATGTTATACATGCACATTATCCAGCTGTGTTGTGTTCGACAGGTCTATAAGCACCTATAACACACACATACACACATGTTATACATGCACATTATCCAGCTGTGTTGTGTTCGACAGGTCTATAAGCACCTATAACACACACATACACACATGTTATACATGCACATTATCCAGCTGTGTTGTGTTCGACAGGTCTATAAGCACCTATAACACACACATACACACATGTTATACATGCACATTATCCAGCTGTGTTGTATTCGACAGGTCTATAAGCACCTATAACACACACATACACACATGTTATACATGCACATTATCCAGCTGTGTTGTGTTCGACAGGTCTATAAGCACCTATAATACACACATACACACATGTTATACATGCACATTATCCAGCTGTGTTGTATTCGACAGGTCTATAAGCACCTATAATACACACATGTTATACATGCACATTATCCAGCTGTGTTGTATTCGACAGGTCTATAAGCACCTATAACACACACATATACACATGTTATCCAGCTGTGTTGTGTTCGACAGGTCTATAAGCACCTATAACACACACATACACACATGTTATCCAGCTGTGTTGTATTCGACAGGTCTATAAGCACCTATAACACACACATACACACATGTTATACATGCACATTATCCAGCTGTGTTGTATTCGACAGGTCTATAAGCACCTATAACACACACATACACACATGTTATACATGCACATTATCCAGCTGTGTTGTATTCGACAGGTCTATAAGCACCTATAATACACACATACACACATGTTATACATGCACATTATCCAGCTGTGTTGTATTCGACAGGTCTATAAGCACCTATAATACACACATGTTATACATGCACATTATCCAGCTGTGTTGTATTCGACAGGTCTATAAGCACCTATAACACACACATACACACATGTTATACATGTACTACATGTGTCTGATGTGTGTGTATGTAGTCTCCCTATCTGGCTTTTTAAAGCTGATCTCACCTCTCCAAGAAAGTCATTGGAGGAGCTCTTGTCGTAATCCCACACGCTCACCTCCAAAGTCTTCTTTCTGAGCTGTAGTAGACAGAGGGAGAAAAACACACATGACTTCTGTCTGGGCTTTTGTCAACATGCTAGGCATGTGACAGTTTTTCTCTTTACATTCAGTTTTATATCATGCTGTGGACATTTTTCTATATGATACATGGACCTATGTATTAGAGCTTCTCTGGCTCTATCTCAATTGAAACACATATTAATATATTAATCCTTTTGCAGAATATTGATCTGAAATATCTTCACTCTACTAACCAAAACCTTTGCATGACTATATCTATCAATCACTATGTTGAGCTAATATAAAACATGATACAATGTGTTCCTTTTACTTTAATTAGTACATAAATATATTGTAGGGTGTGCACTTCTGTCATAACTCGGCAAAATGAGAGTGGTGAATGCACCAGCATAATAATAAGTACATATTTATAGCCCATATTATATTTTTGTCATCAGATGCTGGTACATGTATGCCAGAACTATTTGACAGAACTCCCAGAAAAATAAATACATACAAAAAAATGTAATCAAAAAAACCAAACCCCCCCATTTGTCTGCCTATCAGCCAGGACAGGAATGCTTTTCTGTCATGGAAGTTAAAAGAACATTTTACAAAGGAGACAAATGAAATCACAAACATACTGTGCAGTTCAACCACTGTATTTATAAATAATCTAGTCAACTATCTGGCAACACATTTGTGTACAATGACTGATATGCTAGCTAAACTACTACTCTGTTGATACAGTAGAATAGAACACAGAATGATGGTCTTCTTAAGAAGGAGAAGTAAGAAGGTGTCACGTTCATGCTGTTAATTCCGTGGATAGAGGTTTGGGTCCATTCAAAGGACCAGAAGCTGATTAGGTAGCATTGCTACTTTGTTCAAATCCAGAACGCTGTTTTAAATGATTGATCAAATGTGTGGTACAGGAGGTAAAGAAGTCGGTTGCTAGTTCGATTCCCTGTCGAAGCGTCCTTGAGCAAGGCACTGAACCCCTAATTGCTCCTGATGTGCAGTGTGCCATCAGTGTAAATGTAAAATGTGTATACATTGTAAGTCGCACATATGTAAATCGCTTTGGATAAAAGCGTCTGCTAAATGACTAAATGTAAATGTAAATGTAAATGAAAAAGCTTTGACAGGTACTAATAACAGCAACTAACAATTTTTCATAACATATACCTGCTCCAGGAGAATGTTCTTGTAGATAACGGTTTGGTTCCACTCTGGATTCAAGCTCCTCTGGGCATGCTTTGATCTCCTTCTGTTCTCAGCGCTTCAACCAAACAACAAGGCCACAAGAGATCAATTAATACTAACACTACACACACACACACACACACACACACACACACACACACACACTACTAACACACACAACAAGGCCACAAGAGATCAATTTCAAGGTACATCAAAATTCACATGGCAAGTTGCAGTACGGCTAATGCTATTGTAATTGTGTACTCTACAATTACCACTACAGCCAATGAACAATACAAATGCGTTGTAAAAAATGCATGAGTAGACGGTCTTGTGCATTAGCTTGACCATTCTACCATTTCAATTCATTTTTATGAATTCATTATCTGACTGAATGAATCACAAGAAGTGATTGCATTGAACATAAATACTTAAACGTGTTTAAACATCAAAGACACTTAAAATGTACAATAAGTGTAATTGCTCTAAAAAGTTGCAATATATCGGTTAGAGTTCCAAAATCTGGAATTTCCAGGGGAGGAAACTTTCCATGGCAATTTTCAGGACTTCATGGTAATTTTCAGGAATGTTTAGGAAATTTGGGGCAATATATATGTCCCTGTGTTCCTGTTGTAAAATACCCAACAAAGGAAGTATACTAATAAAAAGAAGGCATTTTTTTTATCATTTATCAAATGTAGTGATCCATATATGGGGCATGACACCACCAAATCAGTCTTTAATCCAATGGGTCATTTTTATTTCATTTAGTGCAGCCAATCCAGTAGCTTCACATAAAAAAACAAGAGTATACAACAATTTGACATAAAGATCACTTTGAGACAGCATCTAGAAAATGACCACCAGACACCAGAGGTGTTTCAGAAATGTCAAAGTTACCAAGGAAACCTTTCCAGCAATTTAGCAGGAACTTTTCACCCCTTTTGCAGCTTCATGTTCTCGTGCCAAACAGAGAATAATTCAAGAACATTTGATCATGAGATGTGAATGACGCTTACATACCTGGCATTTTGGACCACCATGACTTGACTGAAAGGGTCCGGCATGCAGCGAAAGAAATCAGTCAACAGTGAGGCAATGTGTGAGTGTGTGTGTGTGTGCATATTTGCATGAGTGTGTATGCACACAAAAACACATGCATGGAATTCAATAACATATGGCAAGCATGAAAAGATGAAATAGTTGTTTGGTCACAGCATGTGCAGCCACAATGATCACTGATCACTGAGTACATTGAATGACCAGATTACTCAAATACACACAATTCATTGATTTTCAATCAGCTCTGCTAAAATACATACAATTCATTGATTTTCAATCAGCTCTGCTAAAACACAAGCAATTCACCTACAGCAGAAGTCACTATGTGACTGTTAATGTGTTTTCTTTCTTCTTAAAAACCATCTATTTGTAAACCTATGCTGTTAACACAAGTTTCAAGTTAACTTTAAAATACAAAAGCTTTGTTTAGAGATCATTGTATCATATCAACCAATGACAACACACATTCAGGAATCCTTAAATTCTTCTTGTGGGCTTTAGTTTATTTACTTCTTTATGTACTCTAAATGCATTTCAATCCAAATGTATATGTATTTAAACTGCCCTCATGGAGTAGCACCAAGCCAGTGTGGGAAAGGTAAAGTAATGTATTCATTTCTGGGTGTGTCGTTGAATTTGTGTCGTCTGAGCCAATCATGCCAAGGGAAATTCTGATACGTGCTGTGAAGAGCACTTGTTTGGTTCAAGTCCATCAGACATCAATGCTTGTTATAAAAGCGTCTAAACTGTTATTTTAATATCTTGTGTTGAATTCATAATATCCCAGCACATTTCAAACCACCAAAGTTGTAATCACTGCAGTGGCCTTCACATTATTTAACATATACAGACCCAATAATCATACACAAAAAGCAAGCTGCATCAGATATTAGGGACTTCATTTACGTAGAATATAGTGGAAAGGTACGTAAGTAAAGCGCTTAGTAGTGATAGGGAGGTTCATTTCCTTCTGCCACGGAGAACATGTCTGCCATATGCGGCGCCAATCAATACATACAAATATTCAGTCTCAGCAAAACTCCGATAGAACAAAATTGAGAAAAGTATTGATCCTACAGAAACAATTATTTAAATGGAGGGACACACACAATATTCCATATCCAGAGCGAAGTGAAAACTTATAAATAAAACCAAATAAACCAGGCTTATATTCAAATAATATTAGGAAACTATCAGATGAGTTGTTGGTGTCGGTGTCTACCTTGATGAATTCCCTTTTTGTGCTACCAAGTTCAACCCAAACCAGGTGACCAGCAAGCCATAGGAGAGAGGACAGAGGAGAGGTGTGTGATGGTGAAAAGCCATAGAACAGAGGAGAGGAGAGGTGTGTGATGGTGAAAAGCCATAGGACAGAGGAGAGGAGAGGTGTGTGATGGTGAAAAGCCATAGAACAGAGGAGAGAGGAGAGAGAGGTGTGTGATGGTGAAAAGCCATAGAACAGAGGAGAGGAGAGGTGTGTGATGGTGAAAAGCCATAGAACAGAGGAGAGAGGAGAGAGAGGTGTGTGATGGTGAAAAGCCATAGAACAGAGGAGAGAGGAGAGAGAGGTGTGTGATGGTGAAAAGCCATAGAACAGAGGAGAGAGGAGAGAGAGGTGTGTGTGATGGTGAAAAGTAAATGACAAGGAAAGGACATGTACTGTCTATCTTGGTTCATGTTTCTGTTGGGTTGCATTCTACAATTTAAATAATGTATATTGGACATATAATAAGATAGATTTAACTGACTTGGGAAAGGTTCACATGTCAGACATTACTGTACTTCTACCACTAAGTAGAATAAAACAAATACATATTTTTCAAACGATCTTTTGTTTGCTGCTTTGAATTATGGTTCACTCTAGCTAGTGGTTGATGTTTACTACTAGCAACAGTAAAAGTAACCTCTTAGCTAACCTGAATTTTGTCAATGAGATTGTCTTTCTTCTCTCTTCCACAAACCTACGAGGAGTTGCACTCAAAAGCTCATGTCATTATGGCTTCCCACTTTAACAAAACAGCTCTCTGTAACTCAGACTGTTTTAAGAGGCAGATGAAGACATTGCAGTTAGGGCTCCCCTCCAAAAAGAAGACTTATTTGACTTTAATTCTTGTCATTTAAGTCCTGACCTGAGTTTGAAGCTAAATACAACTGAAAGAAAGATTGAGGGGTTGAGAATTTACATCCGAGTGTCTGCACGTAGGCTAATACGTATTAGTGTTAAGTTATTTAGTGTCTGTTGGATGTGAGAGTTGAGAGAGGGGGTGCAGCTCTCCCTTCCAATAATTCATACTGTTGGAACTTAAACTGGCAGCAATTCAAATTAAGGAGGCATGTGGATTGCTTGTAAAGTAGCAGCATACCACAATCGGTAAGGCAAAAGCAATGAACGAAATGACATTATCTGTGAAAAACTTCCAAAAATAGTACCCTTTTACTGTACCCAGAGTACACAAAGGATCTTAATCTCAAGTAAAATAGCCTACATTTGTGCAAACTGGTTACGCCCCTGGATATGTACATATCTTGGAAAGCAGCTCCCTCTATAGGATCTCCTCAAACCTGTCTATCACCAGTCCTATGTGGGATGAACATCCATTTAGAGAGTCTGCATTCAGCTGAATACTTGTTCTTCCTAAACCTATGTTATCTTTAACATGTTTTTTTTAGTCCTCCTACTCACAAAAATGGCAAAGAGCTAGTCCTTATCTTGATCTGAAATTGTGGCTCAAACAGTCAGTCCTTTCCACCTATTTGATTATCACTTCATTCAGTTGACTGTGTGTCTCCTGGAACACCCTGCCTATGGTCTCATTTCAACATGTCCTCCAAATGTGTACAGTCCCTGATATCCAATCAAAGTACATTCTCCTCACTAGAAGTTGATGATACCGGACACTTTCTATTCTCCACATTGAGCACTTGTCTGGACAGCCTCTACCCTCTATCTACAAGGCAAGCTCATTTGAATCGGTCCCACACTTGGTGAACAGATGGCATGCAAAAGCTGGTCAACAATCTCAAAGCAGTTGAGGCACCAGAAAACTATACTTTCTAATTTTAAAACTCATCAACTCTTCACCAGCTACCTCCCTCTCTGCAGATGAATTTGCATTGTCCTTTGCTGAAAAGGTGCTGGCCAACTCTGCTGGCAAAGGCTGTTCTTGGCACAGGTCTTTCCTCCCCTCTTACTGAGGTAGAGCTATCTATACTCCTAAACTGTAGCCGTTGTACCACATGTCCTAATCTCATCCAATGTCACCCACACTCCTTGCCTGCAATCTGGCATGTGGTTAATGCATCATTGCTGTTGGTGCCAGACTTTCGGCTTTCTTTTTTAATCCAAGACTCTCCAAAAGGTGTTTTTAACAACTCAAAGTTCTATGTTCTGGTGTGTTGCTGTGGTTACCGCGTGTGGCTGTTGTTGTTTCACGATTAGAAAATGTAAACACAGCTATGTCGTCATACAAGTTGTCATAGAAACTACAGATGATGTTCTATTCCAACGTTTTATCTCTGGCACAGGACTATGAAAGCCTACAGCGCCGCAACGTTAGTTGACCACAATTTTGGTCGAGTGACACCTGTCGCCCTGGACTATAAATTGGCCTTTAGAAAGAGCTAAATAATGGCAGTTGGTTCATTGTGGCATGGAGCCGTGAGCACAGTGTCTAGCACTATAAGTTCATAGAACTTTGGGTCCAGCAGTAGCATTTGCTTTTGTTCTAAGAAAATGTTACAATCCAAGGATTGAAAGCGCTGTGTTTTTGGGGGATTTTTATATGATTAGTTTACATTTCGGTCGTAAACCAATGCATTAAATACCTGAAACACAGAATCAAGATACTTAGGCCTCCATAGCCTAAAGGACTTTGGAAAGACTTTCTCTTATCATTCATAAATGCATCATTATGTTCTCGTCTAGAAACTAATTCTCCTTTTGAAAATAAAATAAAATACTGCATCATTCACACAATATTATTTCACTCAACAACAAATTCAATTTGGATTCATTAAATGAAGTATGTAGATACAGTATATGGCTTAAATAACATGTAGTGTCCATATGAATGCCATGCTTATTTCAACACTCACCCGCGTCCTGGAAGCAGGTAAACTTTGACAAAGGGATCAGAGTAGCCGTTGTTATCACGTGGGGACAGGTTTCGGGCTTGGAGAACGTGGACAATTAAGTTTCCCAGCTGTTTGTCGTAGTTTATTTGAAGCTGTAAATTCAAATGAGGTGAAATCATGCCAACTGTAATGTCTTTTGCATAACATAGAGAGCACTTAATGGACTATTACAACAAGTTACAGTATTTTTTCAGAATGAACTTACAGACTAGCATTAAAACTATATGTGTCTGACATGACCAATCAATGGGATATTCAGACCAAGGGTATTGTCTTAAGGTATTAGGGGCATAGCGTAGCAGCATAATGGTTGTGGCTTGTAGCAAATGCATAGTAATACATGTTGGTGTAAGAACTCATAGTAATACATGTTGGTGTAAGAACTCATAGTAATACATGTTGGTGTAAGAACTCATAGTAATACATGTTGGTGTAAGAACTCATAGTAATACATGTTGGTGTAAGAACTCATAGTAATACATGTTGGTGTAAGACATCTGACATTTGAAGGTTTTCAGGTCTTCTCCCATCTCAGGCTCGTCTTTGTCATCGTCTTCTACTGCCATCTGATTTAGGGTCTTTGTCATCGTCTTCTTCTCCTGCCATCTGATTTAGGGTCTTTGTCATCGTCTTCTCCTGCCATCTGATTTAGGGTCTTTGTCCTTCTCTTCTTCTACTGCCATCTGATTTAGGGTCTTTGTCCTTCTCTTCTTCTCCTGCCATCTGATTTAGGGTCTTTGTCCTTCTCTTCTTCTACTACCATCTGATTTAGGGTCTTTGTCCTTCTCTTCTTCTACTACCATCTGATTTAGGGTCTTTGTCCTTCTCTTCTTCTACTACCATCTGATTTAGGGGCTCTAGCTCTCCTCTTCTTTCATCCTCACCTTCTTTAGGCCCTTAACATAACTCTATTTGCTCTATCTTTCTATCTCTGCCTCAATCAACTCTATATCTCACTGCTTTAATTGGTAACCATTCTATTTCCATTGGTTACAGTTATTATTATATATTTGGATTTGACTACACACTAAATTTGGTCAGTACTTGTAGCATTTAAGCTACCATTTATGGTAATGTGTTCATTCATTCAGCATTCATATCATTCCTCATGTGTCATACATTTACAGCTTTAAAACCTCATAGTGCACAATATTATTACAAGTAGCAGCCTGATTTACTGGAATCAAATGTATTTAATTAATAGATTTTTAGTTATTTTACGAAAGGTGGTGATTGCCAGACGTGAACCTCTTTACAAAGTTGATGCTGTAATGTTCATCCATCTACTTTCACAGTCCCATTAAGTTTAGTTTTAGCTTGCATGGTCCTACTAGTCTGGGCTTCTCCATACTTGGTTGTTGCATTGTGTCGTTGCATTTGTTGGTTTTGGAGGATTTCAGTAAATGAATGAAATTGAACATTGTGAGTGACTTTTACCTGAATCTCTCCTGTCACAGGATGCACTTTAGCTGCGTCTGCGGTCTGAATGAAAACGAAGTTACATCATTATGAAAAGGATTTGTAAATGACTTAACACACTCACATCCCGTCATGTAAAAATGACTTCAGACACCCTGGAAACTTCAGTAGAGACCTCGGCCAGTTACATCTTTTGTTTTCACTAAACTCTGATATAATGTGTCCACATAATAGAAAGCTTTATTTTGTGTTTTGTGTTGAGTTGTGCTTTCAGGACAAACAGACAGACTGACAGACAGACCTTGCTGTGGCGCTTTTTGCCAACAGATGGTGAGCTTGGGCTGTCCTGGGCTGGGGACGGCACTTGAAACAGAAGACGCTGTGGCCGAAATGGCAAGGGGTCCTTTATCTCCCGTAGAGAGAGAAGACGCAGACGACACGGGGATCTGCTGCTGCGATACCTTCTGCAGCTCTGCAGCCAGCTGCTTGGGGTCCACACCTGGAGACCTCTGTCTGTCACCTATCAGTGGCAGGAGAAAAGGGAGAGATTACACGAATATGTGACATGTCAAATCAGAAATCAGAAGCTATAATGTGTATATAATAAGGGATGGATAGTAGTAACCTTTGGTTGGGTCCTGAAGCTCCAAGTGCTGGGAGCAGCTCTCTGAATCTAACAACATATTGATGTCCCTGTTTGAACACAAAACAATGAATAGTATATAACAAAACAATATACACAAACAGAATTTAAAAAAAAGTTCTTAGAGGAAGCATAAGAGTGCTTAGATACTCACAACCTGACACACAACTCAGCCTCTCCGCACTGCTGGCCAACTAGACCCTGTACCTCCTCATAGGTTTTACCTGTGAGGACAATTCCATTCCACTCCAGCACCTGCATTCCTGGATATACACACACACACACACACACACACACACACACACACACACACACACACACACACACACACACACACACACACACACACACACGTCAGAGGTGGACATGTAATACTGTATGTAAACACTGCCTCTAATCAATCACAGCAAATTCACAGCAAACCTACTCCAGCACACATGTTTTTCTTCCACCGCAAACTCATTCTCTGAAGGAAATAACAGACTGAATATATAACATGCCACCGGAAAACTCAGCATGTACAGATTCCACACACACGTGTTGGCGTCCACACAAAAACACAAGCTGTGCTTCCTTCGCAACACTCACAGAGGTGGAAGCGAGTCTTCAGGTAGGCCAGGTAGGCCTTCTTTCTGTGTCGTAGAGTTCGTGCTGTTTGAGGGACATATGGGAGGCTATTCAGATGATGAAGTGTGTATGACTCACTCAAGGCGTGACATACGCAGCACCATGTGTTCTCACAGATTCTGAACTTTGGTGGTAGTGTTATTGTATCTGACCTCCCTCTTCCATCAGATACATTATACTGTATGTTACTATCAGGCCTCAAGAGGCCATCAGTGAAATAACAGACAATGCTTGTAGCACGGAGTTCTGTTACGTCTGACATTTAGTCTCATGTGAAGTTCTCATGTCAGAGCACAAAGCACATCACCAAGAAGAAGCATACGAATGGAGGAAAACAGGAAGAAAGTTCACTGTGCATGTGTGTGTGGGGGTGAGAGAGAGAGAGAGAGAGAGAGAAGAGAGAAGAGAGAAGAGAGAAGAGAGAGAGAGAGAAGAGAGGAGAGAGAGAGAGAGAGAGAGAGAAGAGAGAAGAGAGAGAGAGAGAGAAGAGAGAAGAGAGAGTAGAGAAGAGAGAAGAGAGAAGAGAGAGTAGAGAAGAGAGAAGAGAGAAGAGAGAGAGAGAGAAGAGAGGAGAGAGAGAGAGAGAGAGAGAGAGAAGAGAGAAGAGAGAAGAGAGAGAGAGAGAAGAGAGGAGAGAGAGAGAGAGAGAGAGAGAAGAGAGAAGAGAGAGTAGAGAAGAGAGAAGAGAGAGAGAGAGAAGAGAGGAGAGAGAGAGAGAGAAAAGAGAGGAGAGAGAGAAGAGAAGAGAGAGTAGAGAAGAGAGAAGAGAGAAGAGAGAGAGAGAAGAGAGGAGAGAGAGAGAGAAGAGAGGAGAGAGAGAGAGAGAAGAGAGAAGAGAGAAGAGAGAGAGAAGAGAGAAGAGAGAAGAGAGGAGAGAGAGAGAGAGACCTTGCATGCTTTCTGCATGAGCATTTTAGAAATACCCAATATCCATTGATTATAGAAATAAAACAATGGGTAAAGCAATTATAGAAGCGCATAGAGAACAGTGACACTCACTCATCAATCATCAATCAACCACCTCAGAGACAAAAATTGCAATTAAGATTAGGACCAACCAAACTACACATAAAAAAATCACAACTTAGAAATTGACGTTACACATTGTACACAACCACAAACCAAAAATACTAAGCAAGATGCAATGTTATTTGGCCCTGTAGAGAAATGATATAAACAACATGTATGACCCCAATCAGAGAGAATACATCTGAGAATGGCTTTAACAAAGTACAGACTCACAGCACAGCCTGGCCATAGAGGTGGGCAGACCAAGGAGGAGAGACTGTACTCTACTCTGTAAGGAAATACTGATAAGACTGGTGAGGTCTTTCCTGAGTTCCTGCTCGCAGAAAGGAGAGGCCTCGTTTCATGACCTCATGAGGAATGCCTCATCCTTGCTGCACAATACCTGACTTCCTGACCAGGTAAAGTCAACAGCCACCATTTATTTGCAGATGTGTTTAATTATTCATGTTAATATTCTGCTCCATTTCATATTTTGTATCTCATTTTTTCGTGTCCTGTTTATATGCCCCTCTATCCGTAAGCTTTGGCAATACAGTACAACACTGTACAGTACAACACTGTACAGTACAACAAAGCCTACATCATTTGAATTGTGAAAGATAGATAGATAGATAGATAGATGATAGATGGATACTTTATTAATCCCGAAGGAAATTTAGGAATAAGATATTGGCTCCCCATTCGCCCTTCCCTCTGCCACCATGTCAAATATTACACAAAGCTCCCCCCCACAAAGTTGAGCCTAAACTCTGCTCATTTCCGGAGCCGTGTGTACAGCCCCTCGTCTACCTGTGTCAGAAGGAGCCGTGCTTGTTGCCTGCCCTGTTGGTTAAGCCAGTGGTTCTCAAACTAGGGGTCGGGACCCCAAGTGGGGTCGCCAAACGTTTTTTGGGGGTCGCGAAATTATCTTGCTGCCCTGTGCATCAACATTTTAGGCTTTGACATGCTGTGTAGTCTATCAGAAATGGTGTTTTCTACATCAGGGTGGATAATGAAAACTAATATTGTCTCAGCAAGCAGTCTCATCATTGAAGATGAAACTGAATTTAGACCTATAATATCCTGTCAAAATGTGTGGGGGGTCGCGAGACTTGGCAAATGGATTTTATGGTGTCCCCGGACAAAAAGTTTGAGAACCACTGGGTTAAGCCCACAACATCTGGGATCAATACATGGAAATTCACAGTGGGGTTATTGATGATGCACAGCTTCTCCTTTCCTGTAGTCGAAACATTGCATCCACACCTTTATTAATTGCTTTCATGATTGCTGTTCAATATGTTTATTATTTAGTGCTTTGACTCAGCACCCTAGAGCAATGTTTTTGTAGTAGATTGGTTCTTCATAGATTACCATGTTGGTAAAGGTTATTCTAGTAGTGTTTTTGAAGACGGCTGCTCCATGTGAAACATTCCTCTGAATGGTAGTACATGTATTGCATGTGACCAGGGTGTGCATCTGCCCCAGTGGTGAGTCTATTTTAGACCTTGAGAAACTCAAAAGGCAGTAGTGTCCAGGGTCCTAGTGCCCAGGGTCTGGTATAAACGCTGTCATTCAGAGCACAGGAAGTGAGCAAGCCTGGAATTACACAGGCCTTCAGTTTTCCTTCATTTTAGGAAAAAAAAATATATAGATTTTATTTTTCATTTATTGTCTTTCAAAAAGGAATACTCTGTGGATCTCTTGCACAAACAGTGGCTTAAACAGTGGATTTCAAAGATCAAATAATGAGATTAAACCGAACATAAGACGACAGGCTGACACATTGCATTACTGTGATTCCTGAGTCTCCTTACCCTCTACAATCTTTCCGGTCTGTTCCGCAGCTCCTCCAGGTAGAACTTTGGCAACATACGCTCCGATCTCTCCATTGCTCCCAGGAACCTCCTTACCTCCCACCACACGTATGCCCAACCCATTTCCTGTGGAGAGGCGTCATGTTAACAACCCTGAACATAACCCCCTGCAACAGTAACAAACTGCGTCATGTGTATTGAGTCTGACAATGGTGTGTGTGCCATGTAGAAAGTTGTATTACCTGACACACTACGATCCTTAGGGTCTCTCTGGAGTTTGATACGCACATGGGGAAATGTGAAGTGCATGGATTTCATCTAAAGAATACAGTGCACATTTGGTTAAATAACCAAATGCTCTTTATTTGTGATTTTGATGTTTGCGTAATGATAATGGTCATACTGGTCACCTGTTTCCTCTCCGGGCTATGACCATTTTCGTGCCGACCATCTTGAGGCTTCATGTACCAATCGGTCTCCTCCCGACGTAGGTGGTATGCTTCTAAGACATCAGGTGAAGGACAATGGGTTTTATATTCTGACCAAACAATGATTTCCTATGAATGGGTTGTTTAAATGGCCCCTGCTCATCTTGTCAAGCGATGAGCAGGAAGGAGCGATGGAACAGCCCGTAACGGGATGCACCTCGGAGGGAAATAAACGGTAAGCCGAGGATGTTCTAAGAGGACAAATAACAGGACAAATCAGCTGTTCCAAATTTGTCAAAGATAATAATTATTAATGTGTGTATAATGGTGAAATCATTGCAAATATGTTAATGAGAAGGTAAAAGCTGTGGTAAGTGGTCAAATGGGAAAAAAAATTGCAAGAAGTCATCAAGTTTGGTGAGTACATTAATAATTAAAGCCATGGCAGTTCCAAAACATTACAAGGCACCGTTTGTGACACACATTTTGTCCACAGTAAAGACATAAGCATTAACATTTCATCCATGTAATGTTGAACTCTAAATATGTTTTTGTCAACAAAAGACAGCATGGGTTCGTTCATTCTGGGCACGAAATGGCGCAGTAGATGCAGAGGTGAATGTTCGTGTCTTTTTCTAGATGAAAGATACTCATTTCTGAAACTGAGGCTGTATAAAATGCCTTATGAAACACATTTTATATCATTAAAAGGCAGGGCAATCATGAGTCACGAAATCCATGTAATTCTACTTCTAGAGGACACAATTATACGCCTGCAGTAAACTATCAATTCATTAAGTGGAAGGTTAGCATTAAGTGGCACATAATAATTATAGACATTTGGTGTGAGGATAGTAAAACTGGGATTAAAATGTTTAAAAATGTGAACATAATTACTTATGCATCAGAAGTGAGTTTCTTTCAACCAGTAACATGTATAGTGAAGTATACTGAAATATATCATCCCTTCTGTCTTTTGTGAGTGAAAGTATTAACTTCAGCATCCCATGAATGTAATGTGATGGTAAATGTTAATGTTCTTATTTTTGAGAACAAAATGCATTATGGTGCTGTTAAGTAGTATGAAATACATTTTGTCCACAAACACTAGGGTGTTAGTTACAAACGGTGCCTTATGAAAGATGAATAAGGTGCTTACATCACGTGCAACACCGCATTGGTGACATGCATAGATAAAGCCTAAATACATCAAATTACATTACCAAGCTTGGGAAAACATATAGATCATTTTAAGGAGGAATACAGGGTGGTACATGTGTTCATGCAATCCTATGTTTTCTCTGTTTAAATCAGTTAGTGAAGTTCTGCAACCAAGGTTAATGTGTTTACTTCTATGTGGCACGTGGCTTACAGTATATGTATACATCATATGTGTGTGTAAATGTGTGTATATGTGTGTGTGTGTGTGTGTGTGTGTGTGTGTGTGTGTGTGTGTGTGTGTGTGTGTGTGTGTGTGTGTGTGTGTGTGTGTGTGTGTGTATATGTGTGTGTGTGTGTGTGTGTGTGTGTGTGTGTGTGTGTGTGTGTGTGTGTGTGTGTGTGTGTGTGTGTGTGTGTGTGTGTGTGTGTGTGTGTGTGTGTGTGCGCGAGTGTCTGACTTAATTTTGCAAACAACCTCAGAACTTAGCATCAGAAACTATGAAGTGTTAGCTGTTCTGCTTGCATGATAAGAGGCCAGAACAAAAAGAGAATCAAATGTGGTAGATTAGATTTAGACTGACTGAAGTGACACCTATACCTAATGAATATTTAAACTATGTGTAAACAAATGTATTACGAATATTAAGGTCATATAATGAATTATTTTATTTCAGAGAAAAGCAGAGCTAAATAAATAGCATTTCAAGCAGTGGCATGCAGAATGTCATAATAATCGATCCTTTAGGACAGTGGAACATCTGAATTGCATTTTGACAGCCTTTGATATTATAAATAAAAGACATGCAAAATCATATCAGAAGTATTTATTAAATGAACAAATACACATAAGAGTGAGTATGTAAAATTGTCAAAAGAAAACAAAAAATATATACTTTTCAGACCTATGTATATGTATACCAGTACCAAAATATTATAAATAAATCCGTAACATGTAACCCTGATTCTAGTTAAAAAAAAACTAATTTATACTATACTATACATTTTCAAGTTTATCAAAGGTATGTCAACTGAGATTTCCATGCTAATGATAAAGAGAAGAGGTGTCCTGTCCCTGAGATGAAATACATAATCTGGATTAGAATAAAAAAGGACATTCTCTTCCTACATGCAGGTTGAAAGGGGGTATACAAGACGAGACATGCAGCACACAAGGACTGACCAGAACATCATTCTGAAACGAAGCCATGCATAAAGCTACAAACAACAAGTTTTTTCAAATACAGGAAGCACTTCAGCAAAAGACAAATCATAATGCATGCCATGCAGATACCACTTTGTAGCACTCATACAATAAAGAATAAAGAAAAAGAATAAAGAAATAAAGAAAAAAGAAAAACAATAAAGAATAAAGAAAAAGAAATAGAATAAAATCAGAGAGTGAAAGTTTGCTGTTGTGATGCATCACCACACAAACAGAGAAGGTGACGCTGGGAAGTGTCAGTGTCGACAGACTACTGTTGTGTGAGATCTGTGCCGCTGTGCCACAAAGACAGGAAATGGTAAACAGAGGAGGGGATGATTTACCTTCGTTGTCTGACATCATGGTGCCTTGTTGGTCGTCCATGAGTCCGTAACCACGGCCTCTCGTCTGTTCATCTATCATGTGCTGCTGCTGCTGAGAGTCGTGCAGAGAGAGGCAAGACCCAAACTGATCCCGGGAGTCGGCAGATATAGGCGGGAGGGGTCCGGCGGACGCTCGTGCCATGCCCATCGGCTGGCCCACGGGGCTCAGAGGGCTCTCCTCTTCAGAGTTCTGGGCCACGATAGGAAGACGTCCTCGTCCGCCGCCCGGAACGATCGGCAAACTGGTAGGAGGCTTCGTTCTACCGGAAGGGGTCTGATAGGCTGACGCCTCAGTAGAAGCCTCACTTTCTGCTTTCAGTCTCAGAGAGGAGCTGGAAATATCTCTCTTGAGTGATAGGTCCAGGCCATAAACAGAAGATGGCCTGGAGGAAGGACGTGATCTACTACCACTGGGGTAGGACGACTCCTCTCCTAAGGAAGCTCGCACACCAGAGCTCAGGTTAAGGCTCTGACACACGTTGAGGGACCCTGCGAGATTATTCCCCACACTTGAATGATGCAGGTACTTCTGCTGCTCTGAAATGTTCTTGCGGAGTCCAAAGGTAATTTCATCCTGAAGAAGCCTGCTTGACCTTGGGGAGGCAGAACTAGATCCAAGGTAGCTGCTGTAGTCTGTCTCCAGCGTTCTGGTATCCTGGAACGTGGAAGAGTACTTGCCACCCTTAGAGTCCATCAGGGGTGTTTTCTGTTTCTGGTAGAGCATGGCAGCTGGAAGCTGCTTGGCAGCCTGCTTTTCCAGAGTCAGTCTGCTGATACTGTACTTCTCAGTCTTGGAATATGGTCTGTAAGCACTGCTGGACACACCTGCACTGTGGTTGTAGTAGTGGTGTTGGAGACCCGCCGCCAGCTGCTCAAGGCTCTCCGTTCCAGCCGTGCTTCTTCTGAACTCCTGTTTGAGTTGTTGTTTCAGCAGCTTGAGCTCGTAAGGTTCCTCCATGGAATCCTCATCTTCTTGGGCCTTTCCATAGGTATGAAGCCTTGAGGAACTCTCAAGGTAATCCGTTCCCACATCGGCAGCAGTTCGCCTCAGGAGACGCTCCGCTTTAGCAAGTTCTTTCTCTGCGAGACTGTAAGTGGAGTCGGAGAGACCAGAGGATCCCTTCGCGAGCTCAGTAGCATCCTCCAGGAGTAAGTAGCTCCGAGGGGTTTGATGGTGGTGTTGTTCCACATCTGTGTAGAAGGAATCAGCCGACACGTTAGACATCGGACTCCCAGCCATGCTACCCCCACGTTCTTCCAGAGTGTGGAGGTCCAAATGGCTACCGTACTTTCCACCCAGATAGGAGGAGGAGGCGTCCGGTTGACTCCGTATGACATCATAGCCAGTGGCCATCTTGGTGGCCTCTAGTTCAGAAAGGAGAGCAGCCTGCTGTCTGGCCTTCTGCTGCAGTAAGAGCATCTGGTGGTAACTCTGCTGTTGGGACGCTGTGAGGGAGGGCACGGAGGAATAGATCGACTGGGACTGATATGGTTGTTGAGGCTGGTACAGAGAATGCTGGTATAGTGTCTGCTGTGGGTTGTACTGGTACTGAGAGTACTTGCCATACTGAGCCTCATGCTTGGTTTGTGGTGGGATGAACTCCTCTAACTCAGATTGAGGGGCCGTGTGAGGTCTTTCCAGTCCGTGTCCGCCTACGTCCTCTCCGCCCCCTCCACGCCGTGTTTCCCGGATGTTGCTGACCTCACTGTCAGACATGTAGTCCCTGTCCTCAGCCACACCCTGCAGATACGCTCTCTCCCGTTTCTCCCGTTCTTTCAGAAGGACATCCTTCCTGCGGTTGATTCCCATCTCCAAGTAGCGGAGTTTGGCATCTATCTCTTTCTCCTCCTCATCCAACTCTGCCTGTTTCTTGCGAAGTTTTGAGGATTCACGTTCCACTAAGTTCAGCTCCCTATCTATGTCCTGCAGGATTTTAGCACGGGCCATGTTTGTGCTTCGGCAAAGGCGTCGGCGGGCAGATGCAGAGCTATACGCTGTCTGGCCAGTGGTGGCTGTCTCCTCTTCTGATGGTGGGTTGGGAAGGGTTCTCTTTACTTTCTTCTGTGTTCCAGATGGTGTACCAATGGTTGATGCCTTACCCTGTGAAGTGAGAAAAAAATACACGGGTTTACAATTAAGAAAGCTAATTTTTTGCCCTCTTTAAAATGTTATTTTACACCACTAGATCTAGAGGCCCACATGGGAATTTGTGTAAAAATGCAACCTTATGTGTGTGTTGTTTCTATTTCACAACCTTAATGTGAGGGTATTCCAGAAAGCTGGGGAGATTGCCCAATGTGGATGTACAGCCTAGAGCAGTGGTTCTTAACCGTATTGGAGGTACTGAACCCTGCAAGCTTCATCAGTGCATTCACCGAACCCTTTCGTAATTGGAAAAATAAAATATGATTTCTTTAAAACATAGGTATATATTCTATTAGTGCACAAAAACATAACTCAATGAATATTTACTGCAAATCAGTCTGACTTTTGCTGTTGCCTTGACTAAATATTTGTAATCTCATCACGGCGAAGATTATGTGTTGCCAAATTGTCGGCAGCCAATTTTTTGACGGCCGACAAAAACGGCCCGACATTGCTAGTGTGAACCGGGCTATACTGTGTGTGTCTTGACACCTGCCGAAACCCCTGAGAGTGACTCAACGAACCCCCGGGGTTCGATCGAACCCAGGTTAAGAACCACTAGACTAGAGAGATTGCCCAATGTGGATGATGTACAGACCAGAGCACACACACACACACACACACACACACTAATTCAATAACTAGAGAGATTGCCCAATGTGGATGATGTACAGACTAGAGACTAGAGAGATTGCCCAATGTGGATGATGTAGAGACTAGGTATGGGTTTACCTCTCTACTAGATATACTGTATAGTTACATCACATCACACACATCACATGAAGTGTTACAGATTAGACTAGACATTTCAGGTAATTATTGTAAGTTATTGCAAGTCTTGAAGTATTATTGAAGTATTATTCAAGTAATTCTGAAAGTGGTAACCCTTTACTTAAATCCACTATCAATAAAGCATTATAAACACACCCATAAAGGGTTATAAAGTATGATGGACATAAGTCTATATAATCATTCACAAACAGATGTTGACTGTACTTTGTCCTGAGACAAAACATTTGACTTTTTTCTGTTGGTTTTTCAGTGCAATGCATGAAGAAAAAGAAGACTCACAGCATGAGCATCTGTGTGCGGGAACATGGACGTGCCTCTCTCCTCACCAGTTGGACTCATGGGTTTGGGGTCCGACATTGACCTCTGGACCTTTGGTGTTCTGGTGTTGGTAGAATGAGCTGTTGATAGGTCCGCAGCTCTCTGTGGACTTGTGTCTCCTAAAGATTTCTCATAAGACACAAACTCGAGGGATTTGCTAGGGGACACACATGGCGATATTGGAGAGTACAGGACATTTGGGGATTTGGGAGGGACAGAAACCACCTGGAGGGAAGTGGAGGAGTCAACTTTGAGTTTAGAGGATGGTCCTATCTCTAAGGGAGTGGGGTGTCTCCTGTGTCTCTGTGGAGAGGTGGTGGTTCTCTCAGGATCTGTGTACTCCACTCTTGCATCAAGTTGTACTGAATGTCCTGCAGAATCATCTGTTTGTACAGAGATCTCTGTGAGGGCCTGAACTGAAACCTGTCCCTCACACTCTGCCGTGCTGTACTTCACCCCTCTGGGCCGACTGCGTCTGGCTCGAGCCGGGACCTCCCACTCATCCTGGTCCTCATCATCTGTCTGAACGCTGCTATCTACGCTCTTCTTCGCACCCCCCTTCTTCTTCCTCCCGGAGGTGTATGCCTGCTCAGTATTGTCCTCCTCATCTGTTTGGACACCGCTGTCCGTAATCCTCTTGCTCTCCGCAGTACTGAGCAAAGCCTCCTGTCGGGCGGCCTCCGGTGCATCTCCTGGGTACATCTGCCTAAACTTCTGTTCCTCGAGCTGCTGTCTGAGCTGCTCCTGCAAGCGTTGGATCTGCTCGAGTTGCTGTTGCTGTTGGGCATAGGTCTCCTTCTGCATCATGAGATGGGCCTGTCTTTCTTCTTCTTGCTGGCAAAGGATGTGCTGTTTCATTGCCTGTAGCTCCCCGAGCTCCTTATGTACGAGCAGCTGCTCCTGCTCACGGAATCGCTGGATCTCTTGACGTTCCCATTCCAGCTCCTCAGCCAGTCGCTGCTGCTTCATTTTCTCCAGTTCCAGAAATTCCCGTTCCATCTGGTACTGTCCGCCGCCAGGCATCATGGGAGACGACAAAGCCTCTAGGGAGGCAGCGATGGCATCCAAAGATGCATCGGTGAACGAGTCTGTGGTACCTACTGTGGTTACTGTGGGCGTAACCAGAGAGAGAGCAGATGAAATGGTATTCCTTGTTGCAACAAGCTCTAGGTTTAGAGGCTGCCGCCGCTCTTGTTCCTCTGCCGTAGTGGTGACCAGTGCGGATACAAAACTCTGAGACCTGGTCATAGGTTGGTTCTGAAGAGATGATAATGATGGCATCGTGTCACTTGTATGCATGCCAGACAGGGTATTGTAAGTTGCGTTGAAGATTGATCCGGGCTGTGTGGTGATTGCATAACAGGATGGGATCGGGGCTGCCACTGAGGAGTAAACAATGCCGTTGGAGGATCTCAAAACACTCGTGACTACAAAGGGCGTTCCCGTGGCCGATGTGATCCTGGTTTGGGAAAACTGTGGAATTGTCATGCCAGAAAATGCCCCTGTGACCCTGTTTGAGTAGTCCACTGCGTCACCTGTTAAAAAATCAGTTAGAGTTAGATGGCTCAGTCCAAGAAAAATACTACATTGGTCCAAAATGTGTTCCATGCACTCTCCAACTCAAACCATAAAACATAAATAAAGATATGAATAAAACATGGAGTCTTGCCAGATCAGTGATGATGGGAAGTCAAAACAACAGGGAACAGCATGCAGGGACATGCATCTGTGTGTGAACAGAAAATACTGATCTGAGAAAAAAAAAGACAATGCATGCAAAAACAAAAAAAAAAGCAAACAAAAACACAAAACATTGCAAGGTATCAGCCCAGAATAAGTGGAGGTAATTCAAAATGAGAGAGATCTGCAACGTCAGCATACTGACCTGCTTCAGACATCTTTCCAGACGTAAGATCGACCGCGCCCTCTGTGGCGCCACTGTAATCAAAACTGTTTTTGCTCTTGTAGAAAAAAAGCCCAGCCTCAGCTAAATTAGTGTCTGACATGGAAGGCTTGATACCAACGAAACCTTTCATTCCATACGGGGAGCGATCATACTGATAGTGGTCATCCCGATAGCCAAAACGGTCTTCAGGCAGCGGCGTGGGCTGCTGCTGGGTGGTACAACTCCCTGTAAATGGCAACTTGTAAACAACATCACAGCACACTGCTCTTTTGCCGGCTGTCAGATCCACAGGTTTTCCATCCTCCTCAGCGATCACGGCTGTCATGACTTCTGCTGTGGATCTGTCAACAGAGACAATGGTCTGAACAGGTTTCACTGTTGTGAGATCTACTGCTCCAGATACACAAGTTTCCAAGCGAGGAGGGACACTTGCACCGAAACCACCTGTCACACAGGTGGGAGCAACGGTCACAGGGGCTGTCTGAACTTTCCCTACACCAGTAGAGAGATTGATTGGTTTCTCCGGTTGGGAATCTACTGGTTGATAGATTATCTGAGAAACAGGCTCAAATGATTTGGCTGTTGTAAGCTGAAGAGGCATTGAGGTGGCCTGAGATGCATCTTTGCCATAAGCAATGGTGGCTGTGCAAGTGACAATAGTAATGCTGTCCGTCAGCACAGAGGCAGAGGGTTCTGTGCTGAGATTGACAACAGAGGATTGAACTGCACTTGTGTGCCTCGGACTGCTATCAGTGACCAAGGACTGTCGTCTTGACTCAAATGATGATAGGTCAACACCTTTCATGGCTGTTTCTGCATCCATTTTTGGTGTGCGAAGATCCATCACCTCACCGGCATGATAGATGTGGCTATTCTGAGGCTGGGTTTTTAGGTTCTCTGCAGCAGGTGGTGCCCTCACAGGTGGTACTCTTTCATGTACGACGGACACTGTTGTTCTTTGAAGTTCTGTGGTTACTACTTGTGTAACTCCATTAGCCAGTGGTACTGGAGGTTGAGATGATGCTGAGATGGCCTCGTACACATGACTCATGCTTGACACCACCGACTCAGGGCCACATATTTCTTGACTTTCAATTGATTCAGTGATTCGAGTAAATGCTAGTGGCATTTTTGTTGTTTTTTGTGGTTGTGGTTGTGGATCTGACTGGGCATGGCTCTGTTGCTGTGGTGAATAAGGAGATGCTTTAGGCGGTATTGTTGGAGATGCATAGCCAGAACTTGATGGGGCTTGAGACTGTATCCCTTCCACTGGTGAGTTGGGCTGTGATGGCAGTGTTATAACTACATATGTTTCATGTACGGTTTTTGTGTGCCTGGGGGATGAAGGGGATTTGGGTGAGGTGGTCCCAGCCCTGCTGTCTACGGAGGGACTTAGATTCAAAGCGATGTTTGCAGGCTCTGTAGTCAGGACAGTCGGCCTAGCCGGTGAATGAATAGGGGAGGGCGGGTGAACGATAGTCACTGGCTTAGGAGCTATAGGAGGCTTGACACTTTCTCCAGGTCTGTGACTGAAAGTGAGACCTGCTGGGATGGAGGATGGCTTTGGAGGAACAGGTGGGGGAATATGTGGCTTGTGTGTTGTACCTCCAGACTGTTTTTCCAAAAGAATGGGGCCTGCAGAAGTCATACCCACTGAAGTATAACGTGGAAGAACCTGAGGTGGTATCTTTTTGGGATATAGAGTTGGCTTCGGCAGTGTTGGAGGCGGCAAGGGAGGAGGCAGAGGAATGTCCTGAGACAAACCACGGCGTAATACTGCTGATTTGGGAGGTACAGGAGGAGCTGTTGATACTACACTAGGGGCAGAAGGAATGTATTGGGGTACAGTGGCTAAAGGTGATACACTCACCACAACAGGATGTGAGGGTTTTGTGGCTATAGATGTGGAAGCTAAGTTTGTCTGGCCAGACACAGAAGATTTTGACAAGTCAACCACACCAAGCTCGTCTATTTCTGTGGTTTGGGAATCTGTGAATGAGGAAAGGATGTCAGGTATTTCAGAAGATATTACTTGACGGTTGGAAAATGATGTATCTTCAAATGATGGAACAGAACTGACGTCTATCTCCGAGGCTGGTGCTGCAGCGACAGGTATGGGCTCTGTCTCTGTAGGAGTACCTGGTGTGATCTCAGGTGCATGTGGGGGCTCTGTCTCTGTAGGAGCACCTGGTGTGATCTCAGGTGCACGTGGAGCCTTCTCTGGTATGTAATCTGCACCACTGTCCTCATCTTCTTCACCTGAGGAGCACTGAATCACCCTAAGGTCTGGTATAGGGTAGAGACGTTTCTGTGAACCTGTGTCCTCCACCTTAATGGTGTCCTCTGGTGTTCCAAACTTTAACATTGAGTTTTCAGGAGGATCAGGGCATGGCTGTGTTGGGCTGGTTCCAGGTGTCAAGACAGCTTTCTGTCGCTTCATAAGTTCTTCATAGGCAGTTTCAGCATCTAACAGTGGTTTCCCATCCTTGCCTAAAGCCACACTGCCACTAGTGGAAATGATCACAGAGTGAGATTCAGGAGACGGTAATCTAATTTCTGGCTGTGGAATGTCCTTCATTGATTGTGGCTGTTTCGGGTCCTGTTCTTTTAGCATCATCTCCTTCTTTTTCTGCATCATGTCGTCATAGACCTCATCTGGTGATCTTAGTTGTTTTGACTTTTCTGGCACTGGCATTTGATCTATTTCCTGCTCACCACATTTGACCTCAACAAGAGATTCGTGAGCATAATCCTCAATCAACACACTACCATACAAAGATTCTTTACCAGGTGGGAACTCTGCGTTCTCAGTCATGGGGGACTTAGCTTTTAACATGATTTCTTCATAGGCTTCATCGGCACTTTTCAGGTTTTTTTTCCCCGTCACTTCTTTTGACAGACTACTGTCAGCATGTAGATCGTCTGTAGGAGAGTAAAGAGATACAGATGTTGGAAGTTGATACACTTTCTGGACTGCGGCGATCTTCTCTGCGTTAACCTCGAATCCTTCCGGTTCGGACTCCATGCTGGGTGAGAAATCGGAGCAAGATGACCTTCGGATCTCCTCCATCTCGGCTTCTTGACGTAACTCTTCTGTCGGGGAGGCGTCTTCGATGGGAGAGAGATTGCTCGGAGGCGTTTTAGGACGCTCCCTTCTCCTCTGTGCTCGTATGTCCTCTTTATCTTTCTTAGATTTCTTCCCGGAGCTCTTCTGCTTCTCTTGTTCTCTGAGGGTGTCTTCTTCCTCGCGAAGTTCCTCTTCCTCAGAAGAGTCCTCAATAGTTGGCAGCATCTGGCCAGGTTGTCGGTGCTTTGCTTTCCTGTGCTGTTTACCCTCTCCACTTGACCTTGTGTGACTTGGACTGCTGCTGTCACTGTCCTCATCTAGGGATGACAGAGAGGTAGGTGAAGTTCCTGGAGTAAAGCTGGAAGCATGGAGACTAGAGGAGCCCTCACCTCTGGAGCGATCTTCAGGAGAGTCCGTTAGACTTTCAGGCTCTCCATCATCAAATGTTGGCTGAACAGTAGCACTGCTGTTGAGCTCAATAGTTTTGAAGTGCCGAATGCCTGTTGCAACCTCCTCTGAGGGTTTCTCCCTCTTACATGCCACCTCCTTCACAGGCTCAAATGATTTAGCCAGAGAAGTGAGGTTCTTCATACCATTGTCATCCTCTGGACTAATGCTGCTATCTTTAAGAAGACGCCTACCTCTCGCCGACTCACTTTTCTCCTTTCCATCTTGCTCTCTTTTCTGTTCTTGATCTTTTATCTCAAAACATGGTGATGCATCCTCATCTGCACTCATCTCAATAATTTGGTTTCGAATGGACTGCTCTTCATCTGCAGATACAGGACTCTCTGAGGGCTCTTTACCACCACCAGCCTCCACCTCTTCTGAGGGAGGGATAGAAGCTCACTCTCACTGCTATCCTCAAATGACTCTTGATTTAGTTCAGTTGTGACCGACAGTATTTTCCGCTCTGTCTTGGGGCCGGCGGTCACAGTGATATCTTTCTTCTCCTTCTGAGTTTCTTCCTGGCCCGTCGTCCTCTGAGCTTGGCTCTGGTGACATTGGTAACACTTCTAATCGACGCCTGCCTTTGCCTAGTTCATTTGATTTTTCCAAATCATCTCTTACACCTGTGGTTGACTGAGCCTCTAGTAGAGGTAGAACGGTGCTCTCCAGTTTAGCTAGATCAGAGGGACTCGTTGGACTGCTCCCTTGCGTCACCGCACTTTCATCTCCATGTTCATTGTGTGGTTCCTTGTCTTTGGGTTGGCTAGTTGCGTCAGTGTTTTTCTGCAAAAAAAAAATGTCAATAGAATTTTTAACATTAGTTTGGGATTATAATACTTTAATGTTTCACAAAGTAATGACACAATTGTACAAAAACTTTTGCTACTGTCTCTATAGTATTCTAATTATACTATTACCGTTATATCTAATGGTGTCTAGGGTAACTAGGTACATTCCCACTTACAGTGATGTCTCCCACTTCATCCTCATCTCTTGACTTTAGCACTGACTCATGTGATTCAGATGGAGTTGTTTCTTCCTCTAAATCTTTGTTCTTGGCCTGTTCACTAGCTACAGGATCAAGGGAGTCTAGCTCTACAACAGGGTCTTTAGGTGAAGACACTTCCGGACATACCATACAAGAATTCATTGAAATAGTCTCTTCTTCATGGTTTTTTGAAGGGCTAATCTCGTTCACACTAGGTGTAGGAGGAACAGAACACTCAATGTCCTGAGCATGGGCAGTGAGTTCAATGTCTTTAGGTTGAGTATTATCATGTAACAATTTTGTGTCCTCTATTGTTTCCTTAAAGATGATTTCTATCGCAGCTCCATCCTGCTTCTTAGGAGTTTGAGTTCCACACACCTGCTCTACAGCTACTGGTGATACCTCTGAGTCTTTATCTGTATTGACATCATGTGATGCACCTCTATCAACACTGGTCACTGGTTGTTTATTCTCTTTCTCAACTGAGCATTTATCTACTTTTTCAGCTTCCCCTTCATCTTCTGTTTGATTTGCTGATGTCTTGTCATATTTGATTGCTTGATCTGCTTCATTACTTTGTATTTGTGATTGGGCTTGAGAACCGACCAACTGTACTTCATGTTTGTCAAGTTCCCTCTCCTCAGTATTTCTATCTGGTTCTATCAAAGAACTGGAATCACTAAGGCTACAGTGCACCAAGGGTTCTTTTACTTCGTCAGATTTTGATGTCTCGTTTTCTAGTACAGTGAAACAATCATTAGAATCTCCCCCAGTAGTTGTCAGTGGAGAAGTGTCAGTGGACGGAACAGGAGGGGGTTTCACTGATTCTATTGTGTCATTGTCTACAATAGCACTGGGCCCACTGACACGCTCTTCTGTGTTTTCAGTAGCCACGTTTTCAGTTAATAGTGATACGGATGCATCCACTATTTTAGGTGCAGGAGAGGAGTCGTGAGACAGCTCAGTGATGTTCTGGGAAGAGCCATCGCCTGTTGATTGATCTAAAGATGGTTCCACTGCTTCCACCTTTGCTATTTCATTTTCTACTAAAGAAAGTTCATTAGAATTCTCTGTTTTCTGTGGAGAACTATTGTCTTTGGATTGTGTCAAGGGCAGTTCGACTGCCTCTGATTTTGTGGATGAATTGTCCTCCAAAGAAGGTTCATTGAGGCCCTGTTGGTTAGAACTCCTGTGGAGTCTCAGTTGGGGGAGTAGTGTCTGCTTTTCCTTCTGTCTCATTTCCCTCAACTATCTTTCTTTCCTGCTCGACCGCATTTAGTTTAGTCTCTTTTTCACTTGACTTTTCAGTTTTGGGGGCAAAAGATTCCTGTGTTGATAGGTGCTCCATAGTAGCTGGCAGGGGCTCTGGCCTTGCCTCTATATGACCTGTATTCCTTTCCTGATCTGAAACTACACTATCCACTATCTCTGTCACTGCTTTGAAACCTGATACTTTCTCTTGAGTCATCATGTCTTTGTCTGCAACTGCAGACACGAATGCGTCAGCATCTTCGGTCTGGTTTTGGAGAGTAATTGTGTCCTGTTTGACATCAGACAAAGAGTCAGTTAATTTAGAAAGATTTGCCTCAACAGGCGCAACAGTTTCAGACAGCCGAGCCGTCTCCTGTGGAAGATTGTCTGAGCAAAACTCGTCCTTGGCAACAGCAGTTTGGACAGAACAGCTTTCGTCTGTGACATCAGAAGTCTTATCTAAATTTAGTTTTTGCTCTGGCTTTTCTGCTGAAGGCAGTGAGCTCTCTTCTAAGACGACCTTATCCGTGACTTGTTTGTCTTTCTCACTGTCTGCAGGTGGAGAGAATGAATGTTTTTCCTCTGCCACAGCTTGCAAGCCTGATTCAGGTTCTAGGCATTCAACTGTTGACTGTTTCTCTCTGACTCCTTCAGGGCTAACCCCTTCCTGTTTATCTGCTATGGGGGTCTCGACATGCTTTTCCTGACCACTCTCTGGTTCTGTATCTGAACTGAGTTTGGACACAGGTACACTCTCTGGTACTGTATCTGAACTGAGTTTGGATTCTGTTAAATTGTCAGCTTCATGTTTTGACACAGGTACTATATCTGTGGTTTGAATAAGCACATGTTCATCAGTGACCTCTGGCCTCTGGTCTTTACAAGAAGGATCAAAGTCAACAGCAGTTTTTGCTTCTGGCTCTTCAGATTTGATGCACTTCTCTATTAGGACAAGTGCTTCACTTTCTACAGCTGCCGCCTGCTCTTCAGCAGTGTTTATGCTTTCAGTGTTTCTGCTGTCAGGTTTCTGCTCTTCAGCAGTGTTTATGCTTTCAGGTTTCTGCTCTTCAGCAGTGATTATGCTTTCAGGTTTCTGCTCTTCAGCAGTGATTATGCTTTCAGGTTTCTGCTCTTCAGCAGTGATTATGCTTTCAGTGTTTATGCTTTCAGGTTTCTGCTCATTAGGGGAAGAAGAATTGGAATTGTCTACATTTACCTCAATGTTTACTTCTGATTCTTTAGATTTTATATCCTGGTCCACCAGGAAAGGTGACTCGCTTTCTGCTGCTGCTGCTGCTGTCTGTTTTTCACCACTGTCTAAATGTTCCTCCACTTTTGCCTCCGGCTCTTTAGATGCTATACTCTGTTCCTCCGAGAGAAGTGTTTCATTTTCTATTGCTGCCGTTGGCTTTTCACCAATGGTTTCAGGATTCTGCTCCCCAGAAGGAGTATCGGAATTGTCTACATTTTCCTTCATTTCTTCATTTGAGTCTATACTCTGCTCAACCAGGAGAAGCGATTCACCTTCTACTAATGCCGCCTGTTTTTCACCAGTGTGTGTGCTTTCCGGCTTCTGCTCCCCAGAAGGAGTATCGGAATTGTCTGCATTTTCCTCCATTTTTGCCTCAACTAATTCAACCTCCATTAAACTTTCAGAGGAATGGGCATTTGTTGTGTTTGACTGTTGTGTTTGATCGAGTGTACTATCAGGCTTCTCTGACGTGTTGTCAGGTGTCTGTGCCTCGCTCAGCTCAAGTACCTCTGTTTTGCTCTCTGGCAGGGGCTCTTCTTCTACTGCTGTGGCTGCTGCTGCTGCCTGTGCTGTTGGCCTGGGATCCACTGTTTCATCTAATTGAGGCTGTTTAGCCTGAGCATTATCAATACTGGGACTCACTTCAGCAGAGGCAGCAGGAGCTTTGGATGCAGGGGAAGGAGGGGCATCGGGGATGGGGGAAGCAGGGGGAGGAACAGGGCTGGATGTGGGAGACGAAGGTTTGGAGGCTGGTTTCATCGGCTGCTTGGCTGGAGAGGGCTTAGGTGAAGGTGGCATATCACCCAGTTGTCCTGACAGAGCTCTTTGGGTCTGGCAGTTCAAACAGACCCATTCATTCTGTAAAACAGTAGCAGAGAATTCAGTGAGTAAGTGAGATAGTTCCATTGTATACTTAGAGGTAGATGCAATTGTTAGACTTCTGAAGTGACCACAACAATACTTTAAGACTTCTGGCTGTCGTATCTGCCAACATCTCCCTATTTTTAACCCTTTCTCCTATTAATCTCCCGACTTCATAGTGATACAAATCAAATGAGTGTGTTTCTCAGTTTCTGTGTGGGACATGTGCTGTGGTACCTGGCAACCCAACCCAGATGCCGAGGGGAGCAAACAAACATCCATGCCTGGCGTACAGCCTCCCCCCTCCGCTCCACTTGCCACTAAAAAGGGATGAAACGGCTCCCAGGAAGAAGAAGTATGCTTCCAAATTTCAGTCCACTGGGTGCCAGGCAAAAACCATGCATTTTGTAAGATATGTCAGGCTGACCATAGCGTATAGCACAGAGCTCGTTTTACTTTCACATCCTTGCATTTATTCCATTCATTTGTGGTGTAGGGTTATATGGAAGCGGGGACGTTGAGGGTAGGCCATTTGCACAATGCTGATAACCCGGAAACTCTCCCTCTTTTTCACAGCCTAATGTTGGCAGGTATGGGCTGTCACAAAGAAGAAACATATAGAGTGGAGTATTTTATTTCTGGAATTTCTTGACATTTATGTAACTTTAGAGAAGATATTCATAATTAATGATAATGGGATCTAGTCAACATGAGCCTGCCGTCTCTGCCGACGAAAAGCTGACAAAAAATCTGTGCTGCAGCGTTTTATACAACATGACTCTCCCTGAACACATTTCCGATTAAATCTGAGATCTTATTTCTCCTCCTATCAATAAACCTAGAAATTAAAACTGACCAATGATTCACTCACTCACCATAGCTTTTTTGAAATTTGCACAGTGGCAAATACAGAGAAAACTTTCAGGATCAGTGAAGCAAATGCACAAAAATGTTCGGGTAACAAATGTAACAGGACGGAATTTCTTGGCAGAACTTGGCAGAACAGGTTGATGGTCTGCTGTACTTCAAATTAAAGTTCCATCATTAGCTGGGTTTCCATCCTACTTTTATTTTATGCAAATTTGAAAAGGAAATGTATGCACAACAAAGTAAAATTAAGATTGATGAAAACTGGTTATTCCTATCATGCTAAATGATGACATAATTATATGAGCTGCCCTGGACAACCTCACATTGTGAATCCACAACCCAGACTAGCATTTCCATGAATGCTCTGTGAAACGAAGGAGAGTGGCGTCGTGCAACATCACCCACAAGAGCTACTTTGCCTGTCTGCCCTCAATTCAGAGCAATATTTCCCAAATAAGTATTTTGCTGCACCAGGGGTACCTTTTTAAAAAGTCACCAGCAGCTGCTGGGTCAAAGGTCAGAAATACAACTATTTAGTTGCATTGCAAACTCCCTAGTCAAATACTTGCCCTCAAGAACACTGCGATCATCGAATGCTGGTTTATTGGAGGTTCTCAGCAAAAGCCGTAAGAAAATCGGAGACGCAGCATTTGTCAATTACGCCCCAGTGCTATGGAACATACTGCCTATAGACATCAGGGAAGCCAGCTCGCTTAACATCTTTAAAAGAAAACTAAAAACGTACCTCTTCACATTAGCCTTTAACTAGCTACCACTTCGCACTATATATATATATATATATATATATATAAATACTTTTAATTTAATTTAAATCTCTACTGGTGATATTAAGGGGTTAGATTAAATATATCTCTATAATTATAATTATAATTTTTAATTTTTTTTTGCACTATATCTTAGTTATGTTTCTTTGATGTCTATTTATATGTGCATGTAATTTCTTTGTGCATATTATGTATTTGCTGTAAAGCACTTTGAGCTGCATTCTTTTGCATGAAAGGTGCTATATAAATAAAGTTTTATTATTATTATTATTTAGTTGTTAAGGTAAAAACATGGGTGCCACTAACTACAATTCCTCTTCTCTCCAGATTGTCTTCCCAAATCAACACATCTTCATTTCAAAATGGATGAGCTTGACTACCTTATGCTCTCGCAACCCCTACAACATCATAACAATACCAATGGTCACATGCTGACATACAAATAAACTGCCTTCCTTTCTCCTTCCTTCCTTCCTTTAGCTCCTTCGCCATCAGCATGTTTACAATGGAAGAGATGCAAACTCAGTTCCCTGGGTTAGTGATATATTTGTCACTTTGTCATGTTCATAGAGGCTGTTACTGTCACAGTCGCACCAACAGTGTAATTCAATCAATCAATTCAATTCAATTCAATTCAATTCAACTTTATTTCGCCATGTATACAGATACTAGGAATTTTTTTTGGTATTCTCCATGCAGGCTATAGTATCACCAAACTATCTCCTGCACGTGATCTCCACGGCCGCTACACAAGCGCCATCGGAGGTGCTGACAGACCCAGGAACAGTGGAGATAGCTGAATCACCATCGTGTGCTCCTCGCTCAGAGGACATTCGGTTAACACTCACCAACAGCCACAGAAATGTGAAACAAAATGACGCAAGAAAAACCCCCACTCATGACTTCCTTTCGTATTCTGTTATCCTCTTGTGTTGATCTGGTACTGTATGTCATAATAA
The DNA here is from genome assembly GCF_900700415.2 of Clupea harengus. Taxonomy (NCBI): domain Eukaryota; kingdom Metazoa; phylum Chordata; class Actinopteri; order Clupeiformes; family Clupeidae; genus Clupea; species Clupea harengus. The sequence goes on along the minus strand of NC_045167.1, from coordinate 726,746 downwards.
GGAAACAACTATTTGTTTCTCACAGTTCACAACAATTTCACAAAATGGATCTTCCTATCCCTTGCCAGCAACTTGTTGGAAGAGATTCTTATGATTACAGGGAGGAAACCAGCGAATGTTTTAGTGACCTACATTAGACACAGCTTGGTACAATAGTAAGCATCTAAGGTCATGGCATCAACTGAAGACATATTAGACATGTCATCTGAAGCCATAACTTCCCTACTGTGCCTTAATAAATAAAGACTTTGTTATTATGAAACAAGTGGAGACAAATTCACATTATTGTTATTATTCCATATCTTTTGCAATCACTTCTGTATCAATCTGTTTTCCCACTGAAATGTTCAGCAAAACAGGACAATTCTGCTGTTCTATTGTCATGTCATGCTCTGCTTCAACATACAGGGCAGAGGATCGAAGGCTGGAATCTGCTCTCAACTAAACACTCAACCTCATGCCAACCCTGCTGTCATTTTTAAATAAATGAAGATACCCATATGTGTCATTTAGGCTGGGGACACTACTTTTTACAATCACCAATGTTGTCCCCACCATGGAAAATAAAATCCAACTGCAATGAATAGAAAGCTTCTCTAGCAAAGTGCTTAATCACTAGTTGATAGATGAAAATCAAATAGATACACTTAAAAGAAAGTTGTGTGTAGTCTAAGTGTTACAATATAGCTGTTCTTTGATGAACCCCAATCAGATGCTATCACCCATATATTCCAGTGATTTCAAATGTCAGAAACAATATCTTCTGTTATTTCTTGGTGTATGTGGGTTTCCAAATGCTCTACCAGAGTATGGTTCGGTTTGCGATGTGCAAATTTGGTGTAATGACACAAGCAACTCTGCCCACACTCCCAGTGGACTTAACTTAACTGGACTCGAACCCACACCCTTGGAAACCGGATGTTGAGGTCTTAATAATTAGCCTATACACTAAAACCCCTGGATTCATTATCTGTCGCAAGTACGTCCCTCTGGGGAATGAGGTTCTCACTGCAGAGCTCTGTATCTGCTGGCCACTAATTGACAGAGCGCTTCATCCCACTTGTTTTTTAGCATGTTTTAACATTCTAGTTGTAAAGACCTACAATTTGGAGGGGGGTTTGTAGCTCAAACTGGTCATTCTTGAGGCCTTGTGCAAATACTGGCTAGTACTACTAGGGGGAGGTCCAGAGTGTGTTCTGTGGCCAGTCAATGCTTCCGGTTTGGCCTCCGTGACCAGTCAATGCTAGAGTGCCACTAGAGGGAGCTCCAGAGTCGTTTCTGTGACCAGTCAATGTGTTCTGTGACCAGTCAATGTGTTCTGTGTGCATGCCACACTGCAATGCCTGCAGCACCTTACTCTAACTGCTGGAGAGTGCCACTTACACTGGAGCTCCAGAGTGTGTTCTGTGACTACTGCTGGCCTCCCTGCAACCTTCGACGTGCATCCATACTCATATGAAAGATATCTTGTACAATGGCCATTACATACAACTTGTCACAGTACACACATGGCCAGCAGCCCAATACATGAATTTGCTGATATATTCAAATTGGAAAAAAAAAACACATCAAAATCAGAGAAAACTTTGAAAAATTGCTGACATTCTATTTCCACACAATATTTATTGCAGTGCTCTTATAAGACATATACTAGTCATTTTTGCACTCAATAAATCATCCCAAGCATTTAATGAGGCTTGTGATCAAATCAATGTCAAATGTCAGCCATAGCAGGTTTTATATGGGCAGGAGTGAGTTACATTACACTGCCAGAGGAATTACCTTTCAGGTCGAATTGTCTTCATACAACTACTAATGGACACAGTGCCCTGTAGCATGCCTTTTCATCCACTAACACACATGTACACACACATGTACACACACATGTACACACACATGTACACACACATGTACACACTCATGTACACACACATGTACACACACATGTACACACACATGTACACACACATGTACACACTCATGTACACACTCATGTACACACACATGTACACACACATGTACACACACACTGTACACAAGTATACATCGCCACATCTAAAAGAGTCAGACTTTCATGTCACAGACAAGACTGCCACGTGGTTTGGTTGACAGAACCTGATTCCAGCTCAGAGATGTCCTTCGAGATGTACTGAAATAAAGGCATAAAGCCTGAAAGAGCCAAACAGCCAAAGCCCACACTACACTGCTTCTTTTGTCACTCTGGCCATTAATGCCTTGCTGTGTCCCCCGTGGGTGTGCATCGCCTGATGGACCTATAGTGCACGACACTCAACTGACAGATGGAGGGACTGTGCAGTCACACGGCTATTTCAGAGAAGGAGAGGCAGCACAGACCTGGTTCTAAAATTGTTCTGTAAAACATAGGGGATTTGTTGAGAAAATAACAGACAGATTTGTACCCTGTGTTTTTTTAACACTGAATATCAATAGACTATGTGGGACAGAGCAGTCCTCCATACAGTATTACGCAGGGAATTGTGCTAGGTGTTTATACGGCTAACAGTCAGAAATACTAGGACATATTTTCACACACTAAAACAATGAAAGGCCAGGTTAAATCTGAGTGTCACTTGCACTGTATGTGTGTGTGTGTGTGTGTGTGTGTGTGTGTGTGTGTGTGTGTGTGTGTGTGTGTGTGTGTGTGTGTGTGTGTGTGTGTGTGTGTGTGTGTGTGTGTTTGTGTGTGTGTGTGTTTGTGGGTGTGTGTGTGTGTGTGTGTGTGTGTGTGTGTGTGTGTGTGTGTGTGTGTGTGTGTGTGTGTGTATTAGGGTACATGCAAAGCGTGTAAGAGATGGTGGCTACACAGTGTGGCACATCAGGTCCTCTTCTCAAGCCTGGACCAGATGGCCAACCCAACCGAAACAAAACACCCAGAGTGAGCTCTAATCATAACTCCGGATCACTGCAGGATGTCAACATACTGCCTACACACAAAGTAATGTCTCATTTTGAGCACATCAGATCATTATGAGAGCTTACATTTCTGTGTGTATACTCATCTCTCATAAGTAGCGTGGAGCATAACTGCGGAGTAAACGCCATGATCACACCCACTGGCTCTATCCATTACATGAAGTGGTCTGATTGTTGTTGTTTTATTTTATAATCCAAGAAGCACAGTGAAAAACAGTGGCTACCATCCAAGGTGTCCATGCTTTTGAATAAGTCTAGTCTGGTGTCTAGAGCACTGAGAGCATTTCACACTCACACCTTTTAAAAACAGGATGCGGGATACTATACAGACTAATAGACATCTTTGCCTTCCACAAGACCTCAGTTAGGATACTGATGGACCATCCAACGAGCCCACGCTAAATAAAAGACTTGAATGTGCGTAGCATTTCAGACAGGTTGACATAAAGAAGATTTTCTCATTGTTCTCTGAAATATTCATATCATTTTGATTCATAAAACTGATACAAAGACAGACAGAGCTCGATGTTTACCAACATTCTGCATTCGCCCAGGATGGAAAGTACAGTCAATAACGTGTATTTTTTTTTCTCCAATAAGTGTCATTATAATGGCTGTTTTTTTGTAAATTCAGTGAAACCTGGTCATTATCAGTAAATCCAACTGATTTAAAAATGAGAGATTAGTCATATTTGCTTGCATCTATTTTTTTTTTTTACATTAATGTGTCAAGCCACGTCAGTAGCCTAGTCTATTATTTGACAGACTTGATGTGTGGGCCATCCCTGAGAAATCTGCCCACAACTCACAATTGTCGCACAACCGATGCCATTGCCATTTCATTTATTGCACACATGACAAAGAATTTCCCATGAAGGATCAATAAAGCACATGTAATCCAAATGTATCAAATAAATGGCTTTGCTTCAGTATCAGTTCAGATCACTGACCACATCAACTGAAATGTGAAGCAGATTTTAAACATCTGTGCTTAATCCAAACCGTGGCTCCGTCATGCCACAGACCTGCCCTTGTTGACTATAATCTGAAAATAAGGCAGATTAATCAAATGGAATCTTCTTAGAGGATGATCCCTCTAACTAACATATTCTGTGATTTCACTTAATCTTAATCTTTTATCATAATAAAAAGCATGGAAACAGAGAGCCGCCTTTTCCACTATGTGTGTCCGTGTAAACACATCCATGGAGAGATAGGGATTTGAAACTCTGTGGTGGATATGGGTTGAAGGTGCTGCTCTGCCCTGTGAGGTGGAGCCGGATGTGTTCAGTGTAATCCCCTTCGCTTGACCTGAAATAGACTTCTTCTGAGATTAGTTAGCCCGTGCGGGGGTAACTTCCCTAAACCCATCATGCACTTAGCACCAAGCATGTGAGCTCCACCAAACTGCCTCTGTTTCTCAGGAAAAAACAAATATTTCCTGAACTCTTAACAAAGACCATGGTGCATGTTTCAAATGCAGCCTAAATTCAGTGAAAAATACAAAATGGATTGAATAAAGTCTACAATACTTCAAAAATGCAAACAGCCATAAAACAGATATTATTTTATAGCCCCGTCTGTAACTACTTTGGTGGGCCCCATCATAGCAGGTAATATGTTAAATAAATCTTAATAAATAACATCTTACATCTTAAGTATTTTTTACAATTTGCATTTCGTTGTACTCTGTGCAATGACAATAAAAAAAAATTCATCCACAATGCTACCAAACTACGGCCACAAAACATAGCAATCTTTCAGGCAGTCAGTATCTGCATTTTCCATTCTAGTCCAACTTTCATTTGAGTCCTATGAAGCCGTCTGAGACACATCCAATCCCTGCCTATGATTTCAGCCCCACCCCCAGCCCCACCCCCACCCCCACCCCCACCCCAACAACACGCTCATCCACGGATGTGGGATTATAGTGTCAAGTATCAAGCATTTCAAGCCTGTACAGCAGGAGGTCATGCTTTAGAAAGGCCTTTCTTTGACCTAATCTGGAGATGCTGGACTGCGTATATGGACGACGTACACAATATGTATGTGTTTGAGTTTCAGCATAGAATTACTATAGCTTTGAAGTATCTACTGAATCAGATCCTGGATTAACAATGAACAGTCTTCCTAAACTAGAAATAAATATGGAAAAAAGTCTGACTATTCAGAATGTGCCAGTAAGAGATACAAACGTTCTTCTAAGCTCAACATCTGGTCAATAGGGAGTTCTGACCATTGTTCAGACCAGTTCAATTTATGATATTTTTCCAGGAGGAAGAGGTCCAATCTGGAGAACTTTTTCATATTGAGATGAGGCATTGAAATGTAGTAACTCATTTGATGGGGATATTTCATTCTTTGACTTTGGGTTACATTTCCAATTATCATATACATCAAGGCATCAAATGAATGGCCTGTTAGTTGTTAAAGGACATCTTCATTCTACACTCTTAACAAGCTACTTCACAGGAACCGGGTTCTTCACAGGACATCATTACTGAACAGAGAGCAACAGTGGTACTTTACCAACATTTACTCCAATAGCTACTGTCTAACTGTTTACACGTATTCATTTATACATTTCTGTCCAAAACAATGTACAACGGAGGTAGAGTGGAATATAAACAAGTAGCTACAAAAGAGAAAACATCAAATGCGACAAATAATTAGCTGTTGCATATACTGTAGCTGTATAAGGAAGCAGTGCTGATATTAATCAAATCCATATGAAAAAAGGAACGTTTTCACTAAATAAAATCCACATTTATAGTAAAACCTTTATATCAACCTTTATACAATCTTTATCGTGAAAGGACTAGTTGAAAGCGCAGCCGTTTTTGTGTAGTCTGCCATGAAGGCATGTATCTGTCTGAGGCTAACCTGTAATCTTAATATGACTTGAAGTTTCGCACATTTTACACAATGTTATATTTTGCCTGGAGTGCACGTGAGAAGATATGTTTCAAATGTAAACAAAGAAAATGACAAACTCACCTCTCCAAGATGGGGCATCGGGTTGAACCCACATAAGCTGCACACAGTGTTCTTGCAGTCAGTGCAGGTGCTGTAATTGGGTGCATCCCCTGATCCCATATTCAGCTGCGTCTTACACAGAGGGCAGCTGGACGGTGTCTCGCTCGCAGGGACTGGAGCTGGAGGGGGGGCTTCCTCAGGCCCCACCACAGGATCAGTCGTCGGGGCCTTCTTCGAGGTGGCCGGTGGAGTGTCAGGGGGGGAATCTGACCCAGAGTCTGGGGGAGACCCCGGTGGTGTATCTGCGCCAGAGTCCACAGGGGAATCTGGGGGTGAACCTGGCGGTGAGTCTGCAGTTTCATCTTCTGGGTTGGAGGACATCATATTGGTGGCTGAGCTGAGAAGAGAGGACCCAAACCCAAACATCTTCCCTGACACAGCGTCAGCCCCAGGGGGCTTTTTGACATCTGTAAGACCGCCCAGCCCACCAAACATCTTCCCTGTGGGCTGAGAGGAAGTGGCTGACTGGGGTTTGGAGCCTCCGAAGCCACCAAACAGCTTCCCTGTGACTGAATCTGCAGCTTGGCTGGCAGTAGCAGGAGGTTTTGCCATGTCAGTCAACCCTCCCAATCCAAAGCCTCCAAAAAAGCCTGTGTCTTGTTTAGGTGGGGGAGCAGATCTGGCAGGAGATCCCTGCTGCTGTTGCATTGGACGGCCAGTTTTCGGGTCTATTTTTTGACCACCTCTAGGCCCTGGAGACCCTGGCTGAGACCCTGGCCGAGACCCTGGCTGGGACCCTGGCTGGGACCCTGGCTGGGACCCTAATGGGCCTCTGGGACTTAGTGGAGCATTTGGACTCAATGGACCAGGAGATTTCAGTTTGGGAGTTATTGGCGGTGTCCCTATTTTCCCTGAATCAACGATGCTCTTCTGTTTGGTCAGCATTGGAGGTCTCTTGGACCCACCCTTGGGAGGCGGTCCTGTATTTGTAGCCTCTTTTCTCTGTGGAGAGGGTGGCGCAGAACCCTCCTTTGAGGGCTGTGGTTTCATCTTGGGGGGACCAGGGTTCTCGGCTTCCCCAAGAGCTCGCTGCATCTGACAGTTAAGACAGAGCCACTCCTTACCCTGCAAGCAGAATACAAACACAGTCAGACACATGTACCCTTTAACTCAAAGCCATGTCTAAAATATCCCACCACCCCCTTTCACACACTCACATAAACATAGAAAGCTCAGAGCCAACTACATTTATGAGAACGGTGCAATTTCTATTTCTATCTGTTTGTACTAAAATATTACAAAAAATTACCAAACCAGAATAAGTTGACATAAAATGCTTCTCAGAGTCATGCAGTGCGGATTCACCTGGAGCCTCGCAATTGACCATCTCAGAATATCTTAGTTTTTTTTGGTCACCTTGCAAAATTTGGCCTACATTTCCAATATCCCCAACTAAAATAACCCCAGGTGTGGCAACATTTTAAGGATTTTGTACAACTACATCAATCTAATTGACACATTCCACAAATTGTTGTTTACATGAGAGTAATTTCCAGACCTGTGAGAGTCTAAATGAGTTGGTATGGAATGACCCATATACTGTAGCACCTTTATTTTATGCTTACATACAAGGCTATACACAGCCGTTAAGGTTCAAGTTGGCTGAGCTTAGGTACAAGACCCACATCTGTAAATGTACATTTTTGGTTGGCCTTGTAATTCAATCATGTAATACAAGCTTCTGCAACCGTGTAAATGTCAATTAACTACAGGACAAGCTTGTCTGTGTTTCATAGCATCCCAACACAACACACAGCATGACGCTGCAATATGTATGTGTGTAACACATCTACAGATCTTCTTCTGAGCAAAGAGCAAATAAAGGGCAACACAAAATCCAGGATAATTTATGGAATATTATAAACCTCAAAAAGAGGGACGCTGGGAGAAGTGGGGCTGTCTGAACACTCTGGCTGAGTAAACTTTGGCAGCTGCCCTGACCAGAATTTAAACTGTGTCCACCAGGCTCACAGTAAACAAACTGCCATCATTTAAACTGTGTTCACCAGGCTCACAGGAAACTGCCAGAATTTAAACTGTGTCCACCAGGCTCACAGGAAACAAACTAACTGTGTCCACCAGGCTCACAGGAAACAAACTATCAGCCTTTCACTGGCATTCAGCCACCGCTGAGCTACATATCAGAGAGCTCCCCCTTTAAAACCTATTAATTTAGCTGTTTGCATGTGTATCTTTCAGAACTAGGATATACAACAATTGCGGTGTTGCTATATGTATGGCTTGTAGATTGGTAGGGGTTTGAGAACAGGGAGCATGACTTCCTGCAACGTAAGCCACCTTGATTACCTCCCCAGAGCCCATATGTTTCCTCAATCCCCCCTAGGTAGAAAAGCATGAGTTCATCCTCCATCACAGTATCTAAAACAGTCCGCTTTCCAAACAAACGGAAGTGAAGAAGTGATGGAGTTAAGGATACCCACACCTAAACTGTGATATCTTCACAATTGAGACCTTTTTTTGATGATGATAAAATATCTCTGACCACATCAGCTTTGATTGGAATATCATGAGTAAGATATTTGCTATGATCATAACACGATTCTTAAAAAACAAAAGAGTTCAGCAGTGAGCTCAGTGAGTTATTTTCAGCTTTCCCTAAATTCTCTCTTACCGCGGTGTCCGGGGGGCTGAAGCCACACAGGCTGCACACCTGCTGGGAGCATTGGGTGCAGGTGTTGAAGTTGGGCGGCTGGTCTTTGGCCTGAAGATTCAACTCGGTGGCTTTGCAGAGTGGACAGAGTGTGGCTCTAGACTTGTCAGTGGGAGATGCATTCTTTGCCGGCCCACCTGGACCTGGTGGCCCTTTCTGTTGGGGCCCTGGTGGCCCTTTCTGTTGGGGCCCTGGTCCCGGCTGGGGACCGCTCTTATTGGGGCCCTGCTGCAGGGAGTCCCCCTTCGGTGGACCCTGTTGTGGAGGAGGGCCTCCAGACCTGAGGGGCCCCTGCTGTTGGGGCCCAGGGCCACCGGGTTTGCCTGGTCCCTGTGGGGGCTGTCCTCCTCGTTGTTGAGTGGGTCCCTGGCCTTTGGGTGGCCCTTGCTGAGTGGGTCCCTGGCCTTTGGGTGGCCCTTGTCCTTGAGGTGGCCCCTGCTGAGAGGGTCCTTGACCTTTGGGTGGCCCTTGTCCTTGAGGTGGCCCCTGCTGAGACGGTCCCTGGCCTTTGGGTGGCCCTTGTCCTTGAGGTGGCCCCTGGCCTTTGGGTGGCCCTTGCTGAGAGGGCCCTTGTCCTTGAGGTGGCCCCTGACCTTTGGGTGGCCCTTGTCCTTGAGGTGGCCCCTGCTGAGAGGGTCCTTGACCTTTGGGTGGCCCTTGCTGAGACGGTCCTTGACCTTTGGGTGGCCCTTGTCCTTGAGGTGGCCCTTGTCCTTGAGGTGGTCTTGGTCCTTGCTGCTGGGGGCCTTTCCTTGGCCCTTGTGGACCTCCAGTTTTACCGGCTTGTTTGGCAGCAAGTTCCTCTTCTTCTTCGTCTCCAAAAGGATTTAGTTTGGAGATGTTAGCAGCTGAGGACGACACAGCAGAGGAGACCGCACTCAAGGGGTTGGCCCCACTTAGAAACCCAGAGGAGAACATGCTGGTCCTGGACTCCGAGGGATCCTTTGGCTCCTGCTTGAAACGGCTCTCAAAGAGGCTGAGGGATGAAGGGCTACGCCCAGGTTTTGGCTTCGAGGGTGGACCTTCAGCAAAAGCATCAACTGTACGGCTCTTGCTCAGACCGGTGGGGCCCTTGCTGGTCCCAGCACCCGCAGGGACCCTGTAAAACAAATAAATGACAAACACACATACACAACACATGCATGATGTGAGTAAACTGACACTCAATTCAGATATCACAAATCTACAGAACACAGGAATACAAACACACAGGGCATAGTAGAATTACTAACCAGATATTACGGACATGCACTGACATATAAGAGAAAGCCCAACACCCTTAGGTTTGAACCTGGCAGCATTGCAATAAACATGACCTGATCGTGTTCAGGCATTTGCAGACATGACCAGGCTAAAGCCTCTTAAAAGGTAAAGTGACAACTACAGCAGTGCAAAACTACGAGAACAAGCTTAATAAAATGAGACTACTTAATGCACTGTGGTGAACAGGCCAAAACTCTAACAGAACCAATGCAGGGTGTAGTCAGGTAGGCTATATTTAAAGACCAACAATGATAACCAGGATTGTCATTGCAAGATTGTTCTGAATATTGCAAGAAACCTATCAATACTGATTCTTGGTTCACCATATATGAAGTGAGCTTATAACAACAGCATATAGGCTACAGATGGTGTATAGGAGATCAAAAATGTATTTAAATGAAATAACCGTTCGGGCTTAGCTTCACTTCACAGTTACATCAATGATGAAGAGGGTTTCAGCACCTTGGCCAGCGAAGGAAAAGCCATATAAAGAGAGCTCGTGGACAATCTTAGTTGGTGATGCTTCCCACCACGTCATTTCAGATACGAAGCAACACCTAACAGATACGAAGCAACACCCATCTCCACATCACCGGAGAGAATCACTTAGCATGACATTTGCGCTCGTGGTACTATAAATAGTCATAGTATATCCCCCTCCCCCTTACTGGTTATTACAGCTATTTTACATGATATATTATATTACATGATATATTATATTGCATTATATATATTTTATATATATAATAAAAACGACTATAAATATAGATTAAAAAAAAAATATATATATATACATATAAATATATGTGTAGTTATATTATATATCTAGCCTACACAGCAAAAGGTGGACTGTCGACGCTAAAAAATACTGAATTCAAAAGACAATGATCAAACGTCTCAATGGAGAATTCAAGGGAGAATCATTTTGTCTAACGCTAGAATAGGCGTCAGTTTCTCAGCCGATTTCCTGAGCATCCTCGTAACGCACAAATACTGCTCAGTGGGAAACATGGCGATGGAAAATCAGGAACAGGCAACCTTTGCTTTGTTAAACATCACCAAAATCTTTAGGTGGTTTGCCATCAAATATGACTACATTGTTAATGTTATGTGAGGAAAAAAAAATCCATTTGACATGGACATTTTTGTACCCTGGGGCATCTAATAGGCTACATTAGCCGCTCCAAATTGTTTACCTTACGCGTTCTGCATTGCTGATAATTATGATGACGTCTGGGCAATAGAACAATACCACAGTATGGTTACAGCTTCCCATATCGTTGTAAACAGCAGTTTTACAGCCTGAATATGGTTTAGGCACCCATCGTAAAAATGATTCTCATAGCAGGCTACGTTATTGTGGGAAATTGCGCAGCTTATTATCGAGTTGAACGAATATCAGTTACTGACTTATAACCTCAATATAATAGCGCCCACGAGTAAGAAAGGGTGTGAACATCTATTTAGCTTTTTCGCTGTCCTTCTAATAAGCAACGCTGCATTGCACACATCACACGATACCATTATTACATATCTTCTCCTCGCATGAGTGCACGGACACAAGAGTGAGCATTTGCAAAGCCTTAAAAGCCTGCCTGGAAGTCGCAGCATCCCTGCCACATCCTGCCAACCCGCCTGGCACCCTTGACATCGCGGCCGCAAGTTGACTTCTCTCCTCTTCGCTGAGATGAGTAAGGTCCGCTTTCTCTCCTGTAGACGTCCGGACGAAGCCACCTTTCCCATCGGCTGAGATCCCCTCCGGTAATTCAGAAAGCGACCCTTCACCACCCTCTAGGCTCGCCTCGTTCCCCATGATGGAACTCCTCTTCACCCGCAAATAACCACAAAACGATACACGGTTTATGTCCAGAAAATGCGACAATGTCTTTCTGCGTGGTTCTTGATGTATCTCATATTATACGTCCGGTTTTACATGCTTGTCGACCTCCTTAGTTCCAATGTTTATGATTCACATCTCGACTAGCAGGAGTAGTCGTTTTTAGCTACTATATTCGACATCTCCTCCTCCTTCCTCTTTCTTGCCATCTCCCCTGTTTCCAGCGCGCATGTTCTGTTTCTGACAGGTAATCACAAGATATCAACGTTGGAAAACTGAATTTAAAGGGGACGTACGGTTTTAATGTTGATTAGCATGAAGGTGAAATTGATTTCCCTAGCTGAACTATTTATGTTCATGTATCATTGGCCTACTCACGTGAAAACATATAATCTGCTAGCCGACTGGTTCATTTGACAGCTTCATGGTGGGTATCCATCAGTGTTTTTGCATTTAGCTATTTTATTCCGCTTCTATTGTTATTTTATATTTTATCATCTTGTATTGATATTTATTATTGTTTTAATTCTCACTTATTTAGATTAACATGCTGTTTCTTTACCCTGTATTTAAGTATTTGTAAGTGTGTTTATCTTTTCAAAGCAGGAGTAACACTAGAAGTAAAAACTAACTACCTAAAAGATAGACCTATGCAAATGCCTTGCAAATACAAACAGCACACAACTGATAAAAGCTTGCTAGCATGCTTTTGTCATATAGTTTGACAACATTGTGCTGTGAAAGCTTTTGTCCCATTTTGTGGGGTGTCTTTGAAAAGAGAATGTGGTGCTCCAGAGACATATAAGCATACAAGTTAGGAGCCGCCCTAAAATGACTTTATATCGTTGTGTATCAAGTATATATTTGTGTGTGCGTGTGTTTTGTTACATAAAACACATTTTATATTATATGAAAGGTTTTATAGATAACTACTCCACAACTGATCATCCATACACTGGTCTGTCAGGGTGTTTGGGCGGAGAAATAAACACAGCATATTCCATCAGTTTCTCTTACTGATCTTATTACAAGCTTCATTTAAGACAGAAGGCACTATATGAGCGAGAATCTGGGTGGAGAATATTTCAGTTAGGTTTCATAACAATTGAAGCTGTTGGGGGAATCTGACCACTGTACCATTTCCATACAGTTGCAGCAGAGATCCTGTATAGAACTATTGCAGTGATTGCAATGTGCAAAAAGAACAGAACAATCCTGTCCGTCCCTGACCGAGACGGACGGTTCACTTGGTCCCCGGGCGCTGAGAAGCTGCCCACTGCTCCTGGAGGATCCTGGAGGAGGGACGATCCGGGATGGGTTAAAGGCAGAGCAAAAATTCACGGCGATCTCAGGCCTGCGTGTGCATGTGCGTGTGCGTGTGTGTGTGTGTAGTGTGTCCTGGTCGCCTCCATATATATATATAACACGTGTGTGTTGCTGTGAGTTGTGCGTGCAATAAAAAACTGACTGCAGTCAGCCTTGTTTGTTTGTTTGTAAGCCTTATGGATAAAGGTACAGTTTGTGATCCTGATCCAATACACGTTTTGGAAAATTCACCCAATTGCTCCTCTAGCTGTCCATACAGTGTGTACGATAAAAGACAAGAAAAACTAAAAAAAAACAGTCCTGGCTTTGTAAATGGGAACCAAACATGGCAGGTTGGACCGACCCATAAACAATTCCAGCCAATTAACATGCTACTTCAGGAGCACGGAAGTGAGGGGTACAAGTTTTCTGTGGTAGTCTGATATTTGTGTACTTATACAAATCATCAATCTGCAACACAGACTTAAAGGAGTACAGACTTTCACAGAAAGTTAAGCTTTATGCATCTGTTACCTAAAAATAGGTCTGCGTAGCTCCACACAATGTTCCCCCCTGCTGTTCCAAACATATGTCCTGTCATTTAACAATAGCTGCTATTCCATTGATCTATACATATTTTTCAGCTTGCTAACCAAAGCATAAAAATGTTTTTAAACCATAGTCATCTGGGAGCTTCTTTTATCATACAAAATGGGAGTTTACAGTGTGCTATGATGTGCTATGCACACACTAGCATGGCACAGAAGAGGCTACAGTGTTCCTAAACTACATCTGCTGGGAACTAATCCAATAGGAGTGTCTGTGTAGAGGAAGCCGGCACAACACAGTTATACAGAAGCTGGCCTACCTTTTAAAAAACAAGACTTATTATTTAATATTATTTCTACCTGCATACAACCTACCCACCTACGGAGCCTCCACAGTCTTAGCATAGCCCTATTTGTCATGATCTTATTATAAATTAGGAGTCAATCACATAGACCTGTGTGAACCCAGTGTTAAAATGGAATTTCCTTGTTAAGATACCGTCTTCCTCCTCATGCTCATACTACTACTAATAATAATAACAATAATAAGTACATAAATAAATACTTGTCTAAAAGGATTACAAAAAAATGTCCATGCTGTACATGTTGATGTTTGAGTCTACCTGTGTGCAAGAGCGTCTGTGTTGTGTGGCGTGTGTGTAGCTAGCTGCATGTAATTGAGCCCTGTAACCTGATGACACAAAGCAAGCAGCTTTCATTAAAATTAAACATGCACCTGAACAGGACGAAGTACAATAAAGTACTGAATAGGACGAAGGGCAATATTGAAATTAGCATTCACAAGAGAAGCTCAAACAATTCTGAAATATTTCTTCATATAAAACAACTTTTTTTTTTGTGAAAGTTGGCAAGAAAAGGCAAATGAGTTGTAATGCGTCAGTGATCAAGTGAACTCCGTTTTCTTCCCCCTTGACATATCCGTTACAAACATCTGAAGCCCATACACGTGCACTCACTGGAAATAGGAGTCAGAGAGAACCCCTTAACTTAAAAGGACGACAACAAGGACTTACCTTCAGATAGGGGTGGCTACCAGTACACAAGTGCACCTGCTCCGCCTGTGTGCGAGGGAATAAGCCTGTGTTCTTCTCCTGGCCAGTAAGGTTGAATCTGGGGTAAATTAGTCTCCATCCCTATTAGTGAAGTCCATGCATCTACTTCCACCCTGGACACATAGATTTTCTGTTTCTTTGTTCAGTCATGAGTGTCTAAGATACTCTTAAAGGGCTGGTTCAGTCATGTCTAAAATACTCTTAAAGGGCTGGTGTCCTTTATGTGTGTCTTACACTCTCACACACTCCATATTGGAATTATCAAAGACACGCCCCCCCCCCCTTGACCCAAACACATCACTAAGCTCCTTTATGAAGGCAATCCTCCCCGATGAAGCACATGCTCTCATGCTCTCACAAACAAACATTGGAGTAAAACACAGGCACAAACCTAAAACAAAAGAAGTCCAAACAGGACCAGTCAAATTGTGCAACTAGAGTGATCTGCCTTATTATGTACAGTCCAGTGGCTGACCTCTTTCTATCGTCAAGTTGCAGCAGATATAAATGTATTTCTCTGGCAGATTCACAGCCCTTAATAGTATTATTGTTATCTTTCGCGGGCATATCAAAACTCTTAATTTGCAGGGTGTGATGTCCTTAGCAGCTTGGTAGTGTTATTGCACTTGGCTGCACAGAGGAAGTTAGACTGAGGTGACAGTGCTGATTGTGGTGAAGGGCGTAGGTAGGGCTTTGCTAGCTTCCTGGGGCTAATGGGATCTACAGGTCACTGTTGAGTCTGAGCTCCTCGACTCCTCCTCCTCAGCCCATAGTGATGCACAATGAGATTAGAGCACACGCCCACCTCACAGTCAAGCAATGCAAACACTGTCTGTCTGTCTGTCTGTCTGTCTGTCTGTCTGTCTGTCTGTCTGTCTGTCTCTTTCATCTGGTCTTTGGACATTGGCAATATTCACCATGAACCAGAGAAGGAAAACCAATATTGAAAAAAAAACTGCATTTAAATACAACTGAATTGAACTGAAACCATATTGATATTACCTTTCTCCTCTTTCAACCTCTGTTATTGTTTCCAGTTTAATCAGGTCTCGCTGTGGCTAACTTTGCACAGAGGAAATCGATGTGTTTCGCTAATTTAAGGTATTTCTAAGCCAAGCCACATAACAAAACCATATGTAAGCAACAATAGTTCAATTTCTGACAGATGGACACCATGTGACACAACTTATCTGATGATCCATTTTGATGTATCCATGTCTGTGAATATCTTGACCATGTGATAAGAAACACAAACATTGTATGCTTCCTCTAATCTGCTAAATTGTTATATAACCTAATATAGGTTAAATTC
The DNA here is from genome assembly GCF_900700415.2 of Clupea harengus. Lineage (NCBI taxonomy): Eukaryota > Metazoa > Chordata > Actinopteri > Clupeiformes > Clupeidae > Clupea > Clupea harengus. The sequence continues at coordinate 710,767 of NC_045167.1, read as the reverse complement.
ATAGCATTCGATTCCAATTTAGCACACGGTGATGTAATGGATGGCTTATGGCAGGGGAGCCACAAGGGGACCCCCCCCCCCCCCCCACTCAGATCGTGAGAGGTACACTAACTCCACCTGATTGACATTCAGTGCACGCTACAGGCACACCTCCAGGTTGGCACACACACACTAAAGCTCTGCCCAGCTTGCTGTGTCACCTGTCTCACGTGTCCAGTCACCTTTGTCATAACTACTCCACATTGCTGAGTGAGTGCATAGTTGCCACATGGTCATATTGTAAGATGGTGTCAAGCAACAGCACTGTATGCAAAAGATTTACTCAGAGATATGCAAACATCTTCTGTTGTGAGAGTGTTTTTTTTCCGTTTTGTAAAGTATGTTCTAACAATCCTCACGGAAAAGCAACCTGCTTTCCACAATTATTTTTATTTAAATAAGGCTGATGCCATTTAAAGTAATGTTTTATGCTAAGGTTCTTTCTGATCTGAAATGTGTTGGTGTCTCAAAAGCATTTTCAGAACTGTGGACATTGCAGCAGAGAATGACTGTCTTTCTTTCTGGCATTATTATACTACCATTATAATTGGGGATTGTCTTGAAAAGAATGAAAACGTCACAGATCACCATGTGTAATCCAACACTTTTAATGCGTTAATAATATAGATTTAAAGCTTTGTGATGTCATCGTGGCATTGCAATACATGCGCGAAGAGAGGATTAAATGGTGTGTGTTTTTTATTTTAATCGAAAAGACTTTCTAATATCTCCTTGTATGGGAACGTGAGTGTCGGCCTCCGCCTCAGTCTCAATACCCCTTCACACCTGCCACCGCATATCCAGTGGGGTCAGTCCTTCACTGGCCTCTCATATCCAGTGGGGTCAGTCCTTCACTGGCCTCTCACTGGTCCAGTGGGCTCAGTCCTTCACTGGCCTCTCATATCCAGTGGGGTTAGTCCTTCACTGGTCCAGTGTGCTCTTATTCATTCTTGGTTTTCCCTTTTAAAATCCAACCACTTCTTCCTCACCTCCTCCACCTCTGAAATAACTGCATTTACTGCATTTATCACCGCTTTGAGGCACTCCACATGTTTCCGTTTATTTGAAATGGCGCTAGCCTGGCCTCCAAAAAAGGATATTTTCTCCTCTCCACCCTCATCAATCATCACCTCTATCTCCGTGTCAGAAGAATTCATTTTCTTACGTCCTGTCTTTGCCTCTCAACATCAATCTGGGCCTTTTACAAAGAGTTAAAAGTCCCTGGGATCTATATATGTGAGCTCGACTAATTATCGGCGTGTCTCACTACATAAGAATAACTGTGGGAGTGGACGTTAAGAGCATTCATGTGCACATGATTTCACGCGCATCTTGTCTCAATTTCAGATTTATGAAGAGAATGGGTGTACCATTGTGCCCACATTGTTTGACAACTCGACGAAAAGCCTCAGTTCATAACTCGTGGGATTGTGCTCAAGCATGTCTCTCTGTATACAACTTGCTGTAAAGATTAGCGGTGGGAGACTGACTGGGGTTCAGATTGCTCCTGTGCACATTTTTACTATAACAACTTGGCAGACTAATGCTAAATCATGAAACTCCTGCTGATGTCTTTCAAGACCTGGACATTAAACGGTAAAAAACATTCCTGTACAGTACAACTTCAAATTGAAATTTCAACAGTATAACTGGACAGTGCAAAAGGATGAGGCTACCCATGTTATAACTGTCATATATTGTGTATTATATGTTTATCATATGTGTAATTTATGTTCAGAGTACTTATATGTTATGTTATGTTATTTTATGTTATGCTATGGTAGGTTGTTGTGCGGTGTCTTGTCTTAAGAATTTCAGTGCCCAGTCTGACTCTGTGTTGTTCTGTGCATCTGACATTAAAAATACTTGAACTAGTATTCTGAATGTATTGGCTTGTTGTACTTGTGCACAAAGTTATTTACCACCGAGGTCAGAATAGTAAAAAAAAAGAGTAAACAGATGAAGCATTAAATGTCGGTCGTCTCTGTCCTTAATAGTTTTATTAAAGCACATAACATCGTGTCAGGAGGGACCTCAACTACAGCCACCCTCAGCTTTATGTCCACAAGGCAAACATTCTAATTGACTAGATAGTTGGAAACAGTGCAGTGGGCTACATTTCCTCATAGTGTCTCTCCTCCCCTTCTGCCTCAAGCCCCCTCTCCTCTCCTCCCCTTCTGCCTCAAGCCCCCTCTCCTCTCCTCCCCTTCTGCCTCAAGCCCCCTCTCCTCTCCTCCCCTTCTGCCTCAAGCCCTCTCTCCTTCTTTTTCTCTCTCTACCTCTCTACCCGGCCCACATGAAGAAAATGCATGCAGTACAACAAAGTAAAGAAAGCGAAGAACGACAAGAAGGTTTCTTCTTTTCTTCTGAACTCTGGCCAATAAATAACAAGAACATTGCATTCAAATTAGACACCGGTACAGGATGTAATGTGATACATACTAATGGATTCCAAGTCACTTGTAACTCAAAGAAAACTCACAATATCTACCTGCCATCTAATCACATATTCTGGCCACAAGAGGTCACCATTGCCACACAGCACCACCACTAAGTACACAAAGCTTATGCACTGTGCGTAGGGCCCCAAGTGCAAAAATAAATGCATAAACATACATTTAAACAGATAGTGATAATAATAATAATCTATCTACTTTCCAGATGAAACACAACTGCTACACTATTAAAACCACACACTATGGTATTCTGCCTCTGTCTCATCAAAGGATAATATGACTAATAATATGAGTGATGGATGGCCCTAAGGTCAGGTCATAAGGTCAGGTCATAAGGTCACATACCACGCAAGGGAGTTGTTTTCTAGATTTGTTACCAGCCATGTCAGCACATCTGGTCAGGAAACACTGGATGGAGTCAAGATGCTTAAAATGTGTGTGTGCGCTTGAGAACCTCCTTTCTCTTCCTCTCTCTGAGAAAGCTAAAATAAAAAAATAAAACTACTAAATAAAAAAAGTGGGATCTGTATGGAATATAAGAAATGACACATTGCAGGGCAAACACACCCCAAACAGCAAACGGCCAGAGGACCACTGTCAGCCCACAGGGGTTTTGCATGTGAAAGAGGGAGAGAGACCCATTCAACCTGGCAGAGCTACTGTGCACGTTACTAACTTCCAGGCCACACAAATGCATTCCCTTGTATAAACAGCACCCGAGGATTAGTATTTGGGTATGATTTCTATTTTACTTTGCCGTATGTCAATGAGAAAACTCCTGACTGCTGGATTAGGCTGCAAAAGGCAGCTGAGGGAGCGGAATAGTTCCTGGAGAAGGAAGGCACGGCAGTGCGGCTTAAGGTTTTACAATTCGGTATGCTTATACTTGGCCACATTTGCTCACATCTCTTAAAGTTCCATTTAGCTTGCTCAACCAAATGTAAATCCTTCATTGCCTTTGTATTGCGATTCATGGTGCGGACAGAAAGATCATATCTCAGCAACTCTTTGATGACACAAAACTTGGTGAATGGACTCAGGACCACTTCCTGAGGTGGTGCAAAAAATATTGCATCATTTGACCACTGGGTACCGCTGTAATAAGCAAAAACTGTTTTGGCCTACCACAAGGACAAATACAAAAGTTGTAAAAAGGTTCTTGTTGAAGCAAACCAGATAAAATTTTCCAAAAGTAATGAACAATATTTGTTTTACAAATATAGCCTACAACATCTACCATCAAACATACAGATTGTCTACAGATTGCAATACATAACCACATTCCTCCTCACATAACCTTGTCCTCTATATCTACTTCACATCCTGTCAGTTCACAGCCGCCACCATTATAGTTTCTTACAAAAAAATGAATACTTTATATTGTTCCAACAAAAAAATATCACTCACAATAACACTCTTGGTAGGCAAAACATTCTCTCACTTTAGGCGGTGGTCATATTACGCACTGCAATGTGGAATGTCTAGTTCTAAAAATACGCTCATTTAATTAATAAACATATCGGTTGACAGTGGCTCATGGCTCAATCTAGCAGTGCTACCTTCAATATTCTGCAAAAGTTTCTCATCATGTAATCGTGTAAAAAGGCATTGATCCCAAAACCCAACATTAATGCAAAAAGGTGCAGAATGAGAGAATGAGAGAGAATGAGTGGTTGTGTGATGCACCTTACTTTGGAGTACATGATGGGATTTGGTCTTTTCTCTGACCTTGAGATGTATTTCTATATTAAGGTCAAAGGTCAAATGGGAAGAGTGGCAAAAAGGCGCTACACAGGACATTACTGCATCTATGTATTTATTGGGGTGCATGATCCCTCCGTCTCTCTGCTCCAGGAGGTGGAGTAAATAGGTTTTGTTGTACAAAATAAACAAGCTATGACAATGAACAGCTAAAATCTTCCAATACTCATGAGAATTCTTCTGGCCGTGCTTTTATTTAACATTTGACAGTTTTATGAATTTCCTTAGATTTAGAGGGCCAGAAACAATAAATGCCCAAAAAGTCTGCAACATAAAAACAAATATAATTAAACTCTTTACTAGAATGCTATGCTAGAATGTTATAAGCTTTTGACATATTATCTGATTTACATCATTGTCAAATCCTAAAGTATTTGACTTATTCATGAATTAGTATTATTATGACATTTAAAAAATGTGAACAATTAAATATCTAACGGCTCCTCTAATGTTACACTCAATGAAATGATTTGTCATTAGTTCTGATTTGCATTAAGGCTTTTCGTTATCCATGTACAATTAAATGCATTCACATGAGGTTTACACATGACTCCTAAGGTATATCATTATGGCCACAAAATGTCTTTCCTGAATCATTCGGTCTCTTATCATTCAATGTATAACGGCTTAAACCTCACCATCTCCATTTTCAATGAAATTCAATACATCTCCGAATACCATACAACGTTGAAATCTCCAAAATAACCGAAGCTAGCTAGACTGATCAAGCATTCTCACAACAACCATGAAGTCAGGTTAAGTAAACACATGGATTACCAAAGGATTTGCCGCCGTGGCGTGTGACTTCAGAGTGGTATCCATGGTAACAGACCAACTCTAGAGTCCCACATGTTGCATGAGGCAAGTGACACAATGTAGTCCACTCTTTTTCTGCTTTACCGTAGCGGTAGCAACATCTTTCTTTTCACGAGACAAACCGTTTGCATAGGTTTTGTAAATCATGGTAATTCTAAAAAAAATTAAAAAATAATTAAGTTTTGTATTTAACGGTTAAAACTATAATAATTACCTGAAGTAATAGCCATAACAGAGTGTGACAACAGAGTGTGATTAAGTGTATTCAACAAAATGCTAACAATGCTAACAATGCCAACTCAGTCCTTTGTTTACGATCAAGAGCACAATAAAAAAGACCCCGTCGCTATGCATACTATGATGCTGTGACTCTGGATACAGGGCTGTTAGGGGTCTACTAACTGATCAAAGAGCCACCACAGTAGCTCTGTTTACACCCTGGGCCAACCCTGGGCCAACCCTGGTGCCTGAAATGAGTTCCTGGCCCGAGGAGCATTTATATTGTGCTGGCAGAGGCTTAACCAGGGCTTAACCAGTAACCCCAACCAGCAACCCAAACCCTAGCAACAAGCCCAGCTCAACAGTTAGGGCAACAGGTCCAAGACGAGGACCATGCTAGTTAGCAAAATGGAGCCATTTAACCTATATGGTAGATAACTAACCTTATTTACATCATTACCAGATATTTAGGGATTGGATTCATTTTCAGGTGCATTGCTGGTGGTTTTGCTCTGTTTAGTTTGTCTGTCCATGGAATGCTGTACAGTGTCTCGTATGGCAGCCATTTTTGCCATTAGTTTCATGGCCGATAGTGTAAACGCATCAGGAACACTATCTCTGGTGCTTGCAGCTCAGGCCAAAGTTCCTGGATCAGGATTTGGCCCAGAAGCTGATATCTAGCATGTTAGAGCAAATTGCAGAAGTTATGGTACAGGGCCAACACTGTGGAAACGGGGGGCTGGTGTCACTGAATTACTTCCAGGGTTACGCAGTGACGATTACTTGCAGCAAGATCTTTTCTTCACATGGTGGACGGACAGCTGAACGGTCATGTCCTTCTCGTGGTCCTCAGTGTCCCTCAGTACTCTGAAAAACAAGCAAGTGTGTCAGAGAGGAGCTTTAGTTGGAGCGATGTGATTGGACATACAGGCATGCACATACAAACACAGGCCCACTCAGAGAAGAGCTTTAGTTGGAGCGATGTGATTGGACATACAGGCATGCACATACAAACACAGGCCCACTCAGAGAAGAGCTTTAGTTGGAGCGATGTGATTGGACATACAGGCATGCACATACAAACACAGGCCCACTCAGAGAAGAGCTTTAGTTGGAGCGATGTGATTGGACATGAAGGCATGCACATACAAACACAGGCCCACTCAGAGAGGAGCTTTAGTTGGAGCGATGTGATTGGACATGAAGGCATGCACATACAAACACAGGCCCACTCAGAGAGGAGCTTTAGTTGGAGCGATGTGATTGGACATGAAGGCATGCACATACAAACACAAGACCACTCAGATTCTGCACACTATCCAAAGTTAGAAATGAATTCCCAAACAATTTAACGCCCAGTGTTATATTCAGCAGGCAATAAATAAACTGCATACAATCTGTTATTTAGGGCACTCAGGCAAACGGTTGTTCCTGGCCTGGTCTCTGGTCTACTTATTTAGGACAGTCAGGCAAACGGTTGTTCCTAGCCTGGTCTCTGGTCCACTCACCTGGCCAGGTGAGTCAATGACTCCATAATATTGTATCCTGAGAATGCGCTGACTTCATAGAATATCAGATGAGAGTCCTGATGGAGAAAAATAATATATTAATATCCATCCATCCATTAACAGCAACCCATTATACAAATGTGCATGCTTGTGTGCATGTGTGCTGCTGCTGCCAGCCACACCTCTGCCAGCCTCTGGCCCTCCTTCAGTGGGACTTCTCTTTCACTCTCTGCGTCCATCTTGTTGCCAAGGACCATGATGGGGATGTCGTCGCCCACCGCCTCCTGTATGTTGCTAAGCCACAGTTGCACAGCTTGGAAAGACTCCTCCACTGTGATGTCATAGATGATCACCACTCCATCAACTCTTCGGAAAAACTGCTTAGTGATGCTGCGGTATCTGTTCAATTGCACAAGGACATAGCAGTCAAGTTATTAAAACTGCTTAGTGATGCTGCGGTATCTGTTCAATTGCACAAGGGCACAGCATTAAAGTCATTCTCTAGATGTAATGTTAGTCAGTGGGTTCATGTGAATTCAGTCCAGCTGGACTATCTCTTGGCGCTGAGTACTATTTTGTCGAGATATCTACTAAAGGTAGCGTGCTAACCAGCTAGCTGCAGTCCCGCCTCTGTTGCAATACCACTTTGTACCTGAAGATGGTGAGTCACTGTAGTGAATACTGCTTGGCTATCCTGGAGTAACAAACCTCGGTTAACATTAATGATTAGTCTAGAGTGCTTAAATGAAGATCTACGGAGGTCTATTTTCCTGGATTAAGGGTAATGTAACAGAAATATCAATCAATATTGAAGGAGACACAAATTAATGACACCAATAATCTCATTTTTCATATTTATCGTATACATGATTTCATGCCACTTGCAGCCCATCCCCAAAACAAAAAGGGAGTATCCTGGTCATCGTTACAACCTCACCCCTTAACTAAATTAGAAAAGCGTAAAGAGCGTAATAATAATAATTAATAATATTAATAAAAGTGGCACAAGAAGTGAGGTTTGATTTTGAAAGTAAAAGGCTGAATGCTGAGTGGAACTCATCTGTCTCTTTTGGAAGTTACCGACTATCGCAACCACTGTGGAATACGGTAGTTGAACAACTTGATAGTAGAGTTTACCTGGTTCCCCGCTGATCGATATGTCTATTTATATATGATGTATGTATTTTCAATATAGTATTTCTAAAGTATTTGTTTTTGATTGTGCATGAGAGGAAATACTCTACTTGTCAACTAAGAAATAATGCAATTATTAAGAGGTGATGCAATTTTGACACCTGACAATTAAGTGATATTGCACAGGGGTGTACTCACTTGTTGTATAAGTGAGTATTATTTTTTTTAAAAATTAAAGGTTTACTCTGCAATTCTAATATATTTTTTTTTGTTAAATTCAGCTAATGGCACCTGACAGTCTTCTGCATTCTCATGACCTCTACTCGTCCTCTAAACCTCCCGCTTCACACACTCATTTGTTTCTGACCTAGCAGGGATACTCATGCTCGTGCACAATTAAGCATGCACAACATACAAAGGCAGAACAAAGAAATGTACACGCTTTCTTTTCTTTGTGGTCCAGACATCTGAGCTCACATGTTTGCATACCCTCAAACACACACACACACACACAGACACACACACACACACACACACACACTATTGTGCACTTCACTTTTCATATTCTTTTAAACAAATACTTTTGATTGCTAGCAACCCCAGTGGACACTGATATTGTAACTTGTCCAAATTCAATGACATTCATGCTAAATGATGCCACACTGCCTACATCACTGGTGCTGTCCAAGTGAGTATGGTACCTGAAGTAGTATGCATGCTTTGCAATTTTCTCTCTCGCTTCCAAAAATAATATATTTTTATCTGGCAGATAAAACTAGAGGGCACAGATTTGGGATTGATTTTACTTGATTCTTCTCTTTCTACGTACAATTATTACTGATGTGTCCTCTCATCAAGTACGTGCACCTTCAGTGAAAAGCAAGGTAAAAGCCAATTTGCCTGTGTAATCTTGCCAACCTTTGCCCAAATAGGCATGCATGATGTGACAAAGCATTGTTAAATCATCTTACTCTACTAAAAGACTACTTACCTTTCTTGTCCAGCAGTATCCCACAGTTGCAAAGCAACATTCATGTCTCCCAGATTAAGAGTCCTCACACTGTAGTCTACCCCTTTCAGAGAGAAGAGAAACAAAGGTTAAGTCTTAACGATAGCAGCAGTAAGGAGTTTTAGTCTAAAACTAGCGAGCTAACTACCTGGAAGGCAAGTTGGCACTGGCACTGCGTGTTTTGGTGATATGAAAGCTTGGGCCTTCCCAGACGTGACCGTATACTACCAAAATGAATTGGCCGATGATAACCTGAAACCTGATTGCCCATGAAAACCTACCTCAAAAAGTATCTATCTATCTATCAGTCTATCTATCTGTGTGTTTGAGAGCCATTTTAGAGTGAACTGAATTCATGGATATTTTGTGGCCTTTGTCTTTGTAAGCAGCAGAGGGCTTGTGAAATCACATTCCTTTGCTGCCTTATAGGGAAGGGGTAGCCGTGCAGTCACACAAGAGGGTAGCCGTGCAGTCACACGAGGGGGTAGCCGTGCAGTCACACGAGGGGGTAGCTGTAATTCATTGATGTTGGACCTCTCATGGGCCGAGGCCAGAGCACCACCCAGTCTGGTTGGGGGTAATGGTAGTGCCATTGAACTGTATTATGTATGTTGTATCTTCTTGTTTTTCTCTCTTTTTTATAGTTGTATGTCTGTTATTTTATATGGAACTTGGCGTCTGAAATAAAGATTTATATATATATTATATTATGTAACATTCACCATCCTTTCTGCCTATATTTCCTATAATGTTTATTGGACATGCCAGCTGGTACTCACCCACGGTGGCTGAGGTGGCCCTTTGGAAGCGGCCCTCGCAGAAGCGACGCAGTAGGGCAGTCTTACCAACACTAGAGTTACCCACCAGGATGACCTTAAACAGGCGGTCCGGGACCACCAGAGCACCCTCCATTTGCACCTGAGGAAAAGACAAAATCATTTACCGACCATTTCACCCTATAATTTCACACTAAGGCAATACAAGGTCACTGAGATGACACTCGTAACACCATACAGACTTCTCCAGAGAACTAAATCACACACACAAGCTTTCAAATCCTTAAACCTGCTGGTATGTCTCCTTCCCAACTGGCTGCCCACGGGTACTTGAGGGTGCATTGCCAGCCCATCTGGACTTCTTGCTGCTGTTCCGTGTAGGTGCATCAATGGGTACAATGGCTGGACGGTGGGACAGCTGCTGTGTTTCAGCCGGGTCAATGCTACTTAAGTCCAAGTCTGTGTTTCCTTCCTCTTCGTCCCTCCCCTCCTGCTGCTGCACCTCGTCCTCGTCTTCCTCACTGAGCTGATGTAGCAGAGGTGGGGTCTCCCCCTGCAGCAGGTGAGCCAAGTGATCCTCCTCGATGGAAATGACCCTGCGCAGGGGCCAGCCCCCGGGAGGAGCATCTAGACCCTCTCCCCCAGCATCAGGACGCTCAACCATCCGTGCTTCAGCATGGACCCCTTGCACCTCCTTCGTTCCATCGTTCTCCGTTCTCCCACCAACCCTTGAGCCGGCACTGTAACTGGGCACACGCACACGCTGTCCCATCTCCTCTTCTGTGGCTCCCTCGCTGCAGTTTGGGTGAAACACACATGATGAAACATGAGGTATACACAGTGCACAGAAGAAGTCTATACCTATACCGGTTAAAATGGCAGGTTTTAGTGTTAAGTTAAAAAAATGAAATCAAGGTAGATAATTTCCGAACTTTTTCCTCCTTTAAAGTGAAATAGAAGTTTTTAAAAATCCACATCTGAAACAAATTATAACTTTTCCGGGAAACACAAAATGTAAAACTTAGAATAACATGAGTGCACTTGGAGCACTGTGAGGACAACCATAAGTGGAGTGAAGTGGAGAGAATATGTCCTGCCATCACCATTACCAAGAACATGACATCCCTCAAATTGATGAGAAGACAAGGAGATCATTGCCATTGCTAAGGGTGGCCTTTAAGAGCCCTAGGCAACATTGGAGGAGCTGTAGAATAAATATTCGGACAAGTACTGTCTGCCCTCTACATGAGCAATCATCTCCTGTATTCTTCATATGTCTGGGATATGGGGTAGGGTGGCAAGACTGAAGCCTTCCCTCATGGAAAAATTGGGGAAATTCTGCAAATATCCCATAATTATGTGGAAAGTTGGGTTAGTGAGGCCAAGGTTAAACCTTTTGGTCATAATAACCAAGGGTGTGTTTGGCGTAGAAACAGTACAGCACATCACCAAAAGAACACCATACCCATGAGGAAACATGGTGGTGGCAGCGTCATGCTTAGAGCTTTCCTTTCTTCAGCCAGAACTATGACTTAAGTCATCAAAAGAAGATCAATGTTTTGGAATGGCCCAGCCAGAGCCTAGACCTAGACCCTAGATCTGTGGGGCGTCTAGAAGAGAGCCTAGACCCTAGATCTGTGGGGCGTCTAGAAGAGAGCCTAGACCCTAGATCTGTGGGGCGTCTAAAAGAGAGCCTAGAGCCTAGACCCTAGATCTGTAGGGCGTCTAGAAGAGAGCCTAGACCCTAGACCCTAGATCTGTGGGGCGTCTAGAAGAGAGCCTAGACCCTAGATCTGTAGGGCGTCTAAAAGAGAGCTGTGCACAACAAATGCCCTCACACTGTGGATGTAGAACTTGTTTGAAGGGAAGAATAGTAAGTTAAGATTCGTCAAGCTGACAGTCTCTTACTCAAAAAGATTGAGAGCTGTGATAAAATCAAAAGATTATTCAACTAAGTACTAACTAAGGGTATTACACCTATGCCAGGGGTTCTCAAACTTTTGCAAGCTGGGCCCCCCCAAAGCTGGTTAGGGGTAGTTGGGGCCCCCCCATCCACCCGCGGCCCGCCGCCACCGCCCTCAACTACACCACCATATATAGATAGATAGATAGATAGTGTATTGTTATTGATAGGCCTGACATGTCAAGGTTAGGCTATTGTTATTGTTAGGCCCATACAGACAATTATTATAACTATTTATTTTTATTATTGTTATTATTATTATCAGTAATAGTAGGTATTATTATAATTAATGATTATCGACCAATTATTATTATTGTATTATTATTATTATCATAATAATAATAAGTGGTATTATTGCTATCATTAGGATACTGTTATTATTATGGGCCTCTTGTGATCTTTACAAAAAAAAGAATGACGAAAGAGGGGAGATGCTTAAGTCTACTGTCACTCTTCAGCTGCTCTTTCATGTCTAGTGACAGCTCATCTGCTGAGCAGAGAAATGGATCCCGAACTCAGGCGAATGAACGGTAGTCCTCTTTGAAATAGGACCCAAACTGATTTCTGATATTCGGCGTGATACAGTGTAATTTGACATAGGAGCTAAACTCAGCACAATACCTATCATTATTCTAAACGTGTTGCGTGGCCGGCAAAATCAGTGTTTCGGCAATTGTATGGGGTTTGCCAAGCTTAGCAATTCTATGAGCAACTACATAAGATGCTCCAGACACTGCTTGGAGATAGTGCTATGCTTGGACATGGTGGTTCGTTGTTGCTGGAGGCCATCACGTTTATGTTTAAAGAAGTCCACAGGCTTCTCTTTCTGACTTTTACGAATCAGAAACTTGTCCATGTTGTGTTTGTTTGCTGATACAGCGTATGAAGTTAATAAAGTTCTAATTTCAACGTCGTGTTCTTGTATGTGTGGTTGTGAACGACTTGCACACGAACAATGGATAAGGCTGTGCTAGGCAATGATTCCTAACCAAACGAACTGTACACAATGTAGACAGGGACAGCACAAAATAGTATTCAAGTGCTGGTGTTTTATTTGTTGCGGTGGATGATCAAAAAATGTAAAGGTAGGCTAGGCGTTAAGGAGAAAAGGGCTAGCTGTAGTTGGAAAAGGTAGCTAGCTAGGCTAGCTCTCGGGGCTACGAGCTTTTCTAAAAGATTGTGGAGCAAATTACTCCTTAGAATAGGCTACGAATAGACCTACTGCAAGTGCAGTAAGGTATTACTAAGGAAGGAGTGAGTCTTTAAAAATACTGTTTATAAAGCAATGAATATCTGAATGATAGAGGAAACAAGAGAAATTGCACAAACTCTGCAAAGTGTCGTCTCAGGGTGAGCGCTTACCTCCATGCCTGCGTTTTGTTTTTATACTCGGAAGCGGAGGTGCTACTCGCGTTGAAATGATAATACTCCGTTTTGATTGGTGGATCAGGAGCAAAACAGTATTTGATTTGTTTGGGTCAGTCCAGCCCCTTGCATTTCGCTACTGAGGGAGCTTTCACTAACCAGTGACAGGTCGGCGGTTTTTTTTTCTTTCTCCGTCTGTGACATCGCGCCCCCCCTGGAGAGTGTTCGCGCCCCCCCAGGGGGGCGCGCCCCCCACTTTGAGAACCACTGACCTATGCAAATGGTTATTATAAGGTTTTTTTTGTTGTTGGTTTTCAGTTGAACTTTTTTGGTGTTTTCGTGTGTGTGTAGTTTTTACACTTTTGTATCCACTGTAAAAACGTTCAATACAATACAGATGTACAATAATTACCTCTTAACAGAATGACTCCGGTTTGCACGTTTCAGTGAAGGAATTCTGCTTAGTTTCTGAGTCTTCTTAATAGAAGGCTTAGGTTTCTGTGAAACATGAATTGTTATTGTTTATGCTGAGTGATAAAAAAAATGTTTTCTTTTGTAATAGAGAAGAGAGAAATGTGAAAAGTCCATATGACTTACCAGAAAAGATATATCCCTCTCGTCTCTTAAATGTTTATTCATCTCTCTAGTTAGGGAGAAAACACAGAAAAGGTGATGCACCAATCTCCTGTATGTGCTTATGGAGTAAAAACATAGTAAGAGTAGGTTGGAACAGAAATTCTTCATAATGACGATGAATTTGAGTTTTAAAATATAAACCTTGCCAATCAAATTAAAGAGATAATAGATTATATTCGCCTAGCTTTGGGTTTTATGACTGAGTGAGTGATGAAATTCAGGCAAACAGTAATCAGTAACCAGTTACTGTTGTTTTGTTAAAGGTATAATCTGCAGTTTTTTTTAGAAATTAACTAAAAATACTATAAATACTAAGAAATGACATTTTTGATGTAATGGGCAAAACACAAATGTACACTATGGCAGAGATAGGCTGCTCAAGCTGGCAAGCTAACTTTGATCCATCCCATAATACCACTTTTACCTCAAGAAAGAACAATGAGTCAGTGTAGCGAAAACAGCAAGGAAGTAGCAAGCCCATAAGTTAACCTTAACGGTAAGCCTGTCAACTACCTAAGTTCAAGTGCTTAAATGGAGATCTGCAGAGGTCAATTTGCCTAGAGTGAGTTAATGTAATCATATAATCACCAATTGGTGTTGATGTAGACCCTAATGGTCAGCAAGATATATTTCAGACAAATAAATGTTTCTTGCTACACATAGCCTTAGCCTTTGCCATCTTGGCCAAACTTTTTGATTACTCCCGCAAGGGAGTGGAGCTTGGGGTTGATAAACCAACTTTCTGGTTAAACCAATATGCTGCCCCACACTGAATTTTATTTGGAGTGTGGTGTATTACATAATTTACTTCACTAGTCAACAACTAGCCAGTATATTACATATTACTCTTTTAACAACAGCAACAACAAATTGTTATTGAGAATTCAGAATGGTCCTGTTTACTAAAAATAGATAGGCCTATCAATGACCTTTTGTTCATTTGGTGCAAATATATGTAATCTTGAAAAAAAAATGACATGTGAGTGTAAGACTCATTTAAGTATTTAAGAATGGAAAGATAGATGAAGTTTACCTGAGAAGATCGAGCTGTTTCATTAGGCTCTGCTTCTCTCTCTGCAGTCCCTCTGTGACCCGGTACATCTCCCTGTGACAGGCAGATTTATGGTTTAAGTGAAAATGAACATGACACACAACATGATCTAAACTCCTCAAAAAAAAGTTCGGAAACGTTATTTCGGTCGATTATTCCTCCCCTTTAATAATACCAATTGGTATTGTATTTTATATCGTTGGAAAGCCTGATTAGTCACCTTTACAACGAGGTACAACTTGTAAGGATTGTGCATTCGTGGAATGAGCAACACAGCTAACCGTGTGGGTAGCGGCCCAAAGAAAATGTGCCAAAATCCCCTGCAATATTCTCCTGGTGGTATTCACTCGCGTGCCAGAGTGACCAACGCAACCATGTTGGCTGACTTGTGACAAATCCTGGTTGAGGAATGGGATGCCATCCCACAGCAGTGTGTGACCAGGCTGGTGACCAGCATGAGGAGGAGGTGCCAAGCTGTTGTGGCTGCGTATGGATCTTCCACACGCTACTGAGGTCCCTGACAGTGTAAAATGAATAAAGTGTAAAAATGAACAATATGTGTTGTTTTTTTCCTTATTACTGTGGGAGAGTGCAATCATCCAATCCACCAAGCAACTCAAAACGAGAGTGAGGGGGGGCACGGTGGCGCAAGCCGATGCGTCCCCCCACTTACGGGCTTCATTGCCCGCGGGGACACAGGTTGAAGTCTGGCCTGATGTCATTTCCCAATCCTCTCCCCACCTCTTCTCCGCCCTGTTCCTGTCATAACTTCACTGTACTCTCCAAAATAAAGGCATAAAAAGCCCAAAAATAAATCTAAAAAAAAAAGGTTAATACCACCAGGAGAATATTGCAGGGTATTTTGGCAAAATGTTTTGGGCCGCTACCCACACGGTTAGCTGTGTTGCTCGTTCCACGAATGTACAATCCTTGCAAGTTGTACCTAGTTGTAAAGGTGACTAATTAGGCTTTCCAACAATATAAAATACAATACCAATTGGTATTATGAAAGGGGAGGAATAATCGACCGAAATAACGTTTAGATAAAGAATGGAGGAAGAGAGAGAGGAATGAAAGACGAACGCCTCACATTTCTCTCTCCTGCTGCAGTCTGGAGGCCTGCCTCTGGAGGACCATGAGCTGCTCCTGGGCCATGGTGAGCTCATGGGTGGTGTGGTTCAGGTCGTGCAGGAGCTCCTCGTTAGTCATCTTGAGTTTCACACTCTCTACACGGCTCACCTGGCGCTCACTCGACAACTCTTGGCACTGGCGTTCCAACTGACACACACACAGACACACAGACACACAGACACACAGACACACACACACACACACACACACACACTAACTTTGACCCCAAGGAAAAAAACTATGGCAAATCTTTGGTCTGGTTGAAGAATCATCAGGTCTAAAAGAATACATGATGTCCCAAATCTTGTGAACATAGAAAGGGTGAAATGCCAGTGTTGGCTATTACCTAGGAGGCTGACATTGTGTTTATATTTAGTTCACATGTAGGTCTCTACTAAATCCACCATTTGGATCATTTAGGACCTTCACCATAGCTCTAAATTACAACATTGAAGCAACATTGAAGCAACATTGAAGCATATGTATGCACATAACTCAGTTCAGATTATTATATTTATTTTATATTTCTGAATATTTTCATATTTTTTTCTTATATTTCTTGTCTGAAAGACATGCAAGCGTATACACTTTATTTGAGAGTTTTTTTTTTTAATTCACGTTTCCTTTAGCTTAATTCAAACTTTGGCTAAACGTATAGTGTTAGATTCTGAACTGTGGCCCATATCTGGAGTACGGGTGAACATTGTAAAAACTGAGAGGGTTATGGGCATGGACTGACCGTATGCATGCATGTCTGGCACACACACTCACCCTTCTCTGCTTGTGGAAGATCTGCTCCAGCTCCTGCTCTTTGGTGCTCAACTGCTCCTGCAGGTCCTGACCGGAGAGCAGACGCTCAGAGTCCTGGAAAAGATGATGGTTGATCAACCGCTAAACACTGTACAATTATCGGAAAAAGGACAAACGTCATACATGTTTCCTCCACAGCAATTTCTCATGGGACCTTGGGCCTTGCATTTGACTGTTTGTAGAATGTAACATGCAGCTTCAAAAATAGGAAGGAAGGAAGGAAGCTTGCTTAAGCTAGTCATTTGATTGCAAAAGTCCTTCCGTCTTGACATTCTGCCAGAATATCAAATAACAAAAAATGCATGTACTTAGATCATTGCCTGTTTCTACCGATGCAGAAGCAAGTAATGTTTACCTTTAGGATAATTCTGTCTTTCTCCGTTTTAATCTGCTGTTCCATCTCTTCATACAACCGTTTGATTTCACCGTCATGTACAACTGCCTTCCTAAACTCAACAGAATGGAGAAAAGCCATTTAGTAGACAGTGCATTCTGAAGGAAAACAGCTGACAAAGACTACAAAGAAAAAGAAAATGTCTTTTGTTCTATAGGTTTCTGTAGGTTCCATGGCCAAAAAAAAACTTCAACACGCACACACACACACACACACGCACGCACGCACGCACACACACACGCACGGACACACACAGGGAACAATAAAGCTTTTCACCTTACACTGTATAGCATTGACATTCCAACAACCTGAGAACTAAATGTGTAATCAGCTAAGCAATGCCAGAGCCCCAGGATTTATGATAATCTCATGCCAGAGTGCAATAATATACAAAGTAAATAAAAGAGTAAATATTAAGAAAGCAATAATTAAATTCATATATAGATACATTAATAAACAATCAAGAAAACAGTCTGAATCAGTCTGAACAGTCAGTTAATTCAAAATAAGAGTCTGATATCGCATGTTAGTCAGCCACACTTAAGGATTAGCAGGTCATTTAAAAGGATGGAAAAATAGCATTCTGCAGAGTATTAGCATAAACTACTAACACTGAGCACTGGATTCTTATGTTTGAGAGGCATGTTACAAGAATGCACTATTTTGGATCTGGCTGTAAGTAAAGGTGGTGGGTGTGAAAGATACAGTGATAGAACAAAAACCAATGTTTTATCCTAAATCAAAAATATTCATTGACATTATTGAACCACTCAGTTGAAGGTATTTTTAACATAGTTATACTGAAGCTATTGGACTTCTGCATATTCCTGGACTATTAACTTTCAAGCTACAATATGTTTCAGCGGGTGGCTGGTATGATGCATATCTATATCTCAGGCATTGGTGTCAAGGTGTTTGATTACTTGATTACTATGGAGTGTGTTATAAAAGCCTACGCAAAATTAGTTTAAAGTGGGACATTGGGACCATAGGCAGAGATCCCGACCATAAAGTTGTCCCCCCCAACAGTCATTGTAAATACAATTCTACCCGGACATGTCCTCTTTTCGAGACCTAAAAAAATGCGTCCAGCAGGGATTCCAAAATCAGCTGAGGGTTTTGCCTTGACAGACATTTGTGTTTTTACGTCCCTGCATGTGAAAAAGATGGCAAAAATTCGTCGCGGGGGGAGGGGGCGGGGTCATCCGCATGTGAAAAAGATGGCAAAACTCCGTTGCGGGGGGAGGGGGCCTGGAAAATCATTTGCAATTTTCCTGTGTCCCCCCCCAGGAATTACTCTCTGAAATTTGACTGTGTATTGTCCCCCCCCTACAACGAAATGAGATCTCCACACCTGATTGGGACATGCATTTTGATGAACCTTTTCCTCAAGAGTGTGTTTTAAAATCTTCAACACATCTTTATAAATATGCCTAGCACATTGTTTGTTTTATTTACCTTATTGTTGGTTGTATGTGATACAAAGAAACAAATGTTGTGAAAGGTTGTTGATCTCTCAGCTCAACAGCCAATCAAACAGCCTCTCTTCTGTATGTGTTGATTGGCTTGAACTGTTTATGGCGCAGTTAGGAACACCACGCACATTGAGCTCACAATCAGAACGGACAGTTAGAGGGCTGCGAGGAACATTTCAATGAATTTGACCAAAAATTTGCATCGCATGAGGCATCGATTCAAGAATTTATAAATGACAAAACTTCACAGAAAACTGACACTATGCAATGGATCTGCACCCTGACCTTTGAAGAACACTTTCCATGTCTTTCTTCTCTTGCTGTGCATCTTTGATCTGGTCGGTGACCCGAGCCAGAAACTCCTCAAAGTTGTACAGGAGGTGAGGCTCATCCTTCCGCAGCTGCGCCCAAAGACTGCGCACGTCACCCGGACTGAACGGTACATAGGGGATTGAGATAGAAGTGTTGATAAAAGTAAAAGCTTTTTGTGTAATCTAGATTACTTCACCTGGCAACATTTCTAACAATAAAGTGAGAATATAAACTCATCACGTGAAGCAAGAATAAAGGTCATATATGTAAGTCAAAAGATACATTTAATAGAGTTTACTGAGGATTTCTCATTTAACAAGTAGCATTCAGGAGAACTCACTCCTCAAAGACATTGGTGGCTCCTAGGCTCTCAAGCAGCATGCCGAAGTGCCTATCCTCTTCCTCCTTGTTCTCCATCGATACATCATCCCACTGGTTCTGGTAAATAGCTTCGGAAGCTTTCAAGGAGCTGGCAGCTTGATCCTCAACCCTCAAGATCCTTCGGCCACGCAGGAACTCACCTAAGATACCGACAATACATACTATTATCAACAGACTGCTACTCCTTCAACTTGGGCTTGACAGTATGAGTGTCCCCCTTTCTTGTGAGCTTTATGTAGGCTAATGACAAAAACAAAAAATCTATAACTTTACACAAAGCTCATCGATAGCTACACAATATCAGAACATACTGTACCGTTTTTATAGATGTGTACTAATTGCTCAGAGAATCAAAGGTACTTCTGATGTGCAAAATGTAGTGTGTGCCATAGACTTTCATTTTGAATGTAAACTTACTAAAACCAGAAGAAAACTCTCCCAGGGTGAGATAGCCATTCCTGTCTGTATGCAGTGAGTCAAAGACGTTCTCTAGCTCCTCTTCACTCAGAGGCAGCTCCTTATGAAGCCTCTGATGAACACAGAAAAAGGGTCACGCTGTGGGGAAAGCTGTTCATGAGCAGGATTAAAAGGTACAGTCTTCGACTCTAGCAAAAAGCTTGTTGATATTTCAGCTCAGCAGCCAATGAGACTGGACCTCTCCCATCCGTACTCCTGAAGTAAAGTGTTGATTAGCTAGAATAGTGTATCGCTCGGTCCAAGCCACTTTGATTCCCACTTCCAGGGCCAGGACTGGAAGGACGGCTAGAGGACTGGGAGGAGATTGGGAGGAATTTCCCTGGATTCTACTTCAAATATTATGAATTCTAATCAAGGACTGCACCTTTCAGAAAGAGAATGAAATACACACTGACTTTCAAAAGTCTGAAATCACTCCGAGGATGTGACATTTTCCATGATTTCTCAATTTTGTCTATTGAATAGAAAATGCAGTCAAGACAAAAACAGGCAAATTACCATTTGGGCATTAAATGAAACTTTGTCTTCATAAAATAAATATACAATTGTTATACCAATTTCCATATTTGAGGATTTAAAATCCGATTATGACATTATAATGGTAATGAACTTGATTTTTTTGTCAGCCTTTACCATGTACCATACTGCGCCCTTTCAAAATATTAGATGTGTGCAACAAGCTCTGCAATACCCTAGGAGACACAAATTTTCTCTTTCACATCATTATCTGTCAAGCAGCTCTTTTTGCCTTGACTATACATTGGCTTTCAGATAGCTTTAAGCCTACTTCATGAATAACCACTTCCTGGAACGCCATGAGGGGACATCTCCATCTATGCCGACCAAACATTAGCGCCACAAAGCGCTCTAGAATCTTTGATGCAGACCAAAAGTCGTCACTGCTCCATTCATATCTCAGGATTTCACAAAATAGGTTACCCTCCTCTGGGTCATTCTGACCAATTTAGTGCCTTTTCGATGTGCTGCTTTAAAGACCTGTAGCCCTCTATTACTGGTTGCTATGTGTGAGCTTGCTTGACAACAGAAAGCCAAGCTTGACTAAGAAGCCAAAAAGACTTGCTGTTTACAAAACTCATGAGACCCTGTCTCAGAACTGTCAAGACAGAACTGAACTGGGAAGAGAGAACTGAACTGGGAAGAGAGAACTGAACTGGGCACAGACACAATGTAATGAAAATCTATAGATCATCTCACTTTTGCTTCAACAGAAATGGATTACTATGAAGTATTATGCCAGATTATGTGCACGCTAAACATATGAAAAATATGAATGTAGAATCTGCAACCATGATGCAGATCTGTAAAATACCCCAAGTGTTTGGCCGAAAGTAGAAAAGAAATACCCCCTCTTCATGTCAAATACATCTTAATGAGTGCCACTATACAAACAAACATAATATAAGCATATATTTGCATAGTGGCAAATTATAATACGTTTGCTAATCAGCGGTAATTTTATCCAGTGTAAACGTTGACTAAAAGTATTCCTTGTTGATTTGTGGGGAGGTTTACATGGAAAATGTCCGTGCTAATCCAGTTGAAGGGATCTCACCTCATATTAGGATAATTGTGGGAGTAAACGTTAAGCACATTCACGTCCACATGATTGTTCACTAATTGGACTTACGCTCAGATTTATGAAGAGCATAGGTGTATGTTGTGTTTGATAAATGTGAGGAAAAACCTCCATACACAAATAGTGGGATTGTGCGTACACATGGTCCTATGCAAGTTGAATGCACAGATTGATACCCTTGGCCCTTCATAGGGCCTTAGTTGATGCACTCCAATTAGTTTTCTACATCAGGGTCAAAGCTCTGAACAGTGTACAGAATAGGGAATATGGCCTACACATCATTTCTGGAATGTTTTCAGTTATAAGCAAGGTGGACAGGCAGACAACAGTGAAACTGAGGAACCCTAGCCATCTTGTGCTTACCCTCATGTCTCTGAAACTGAGGAACCCTAGCCATCTTGTGCTTACCCTCATGTCTGTGCGTGTGACATATCCTTTGCCCTCAATGTCACATGTCTGAAAGAACTCCTGGGTCTCCTTTTTATCCAAGCCTCTGCAGTGGCCCCGTGTCTCTCGAACATATGTGAAGTCTTCCATGTCGTCTCTTCTGTAATCTTTATGCTTTGTGTAGTAAGAACAAGGTTCTTCCCCAAAATTAGTGTCCCCAAGACAGAAGTCTTAGCAGCTCACAGTCCATTTCTCCTCACGCAGCAGACTTCTTAACTCAGTTCTGGCAACCTATAAGGGAAAACATTACTGAATGTTTAATGACGTGCAGTCATGTTAGGAACTGTGACAGTGATATCAAAATAACCATGAAAAACGTATCAAAATCCTTTTTCAAATATACTGTGATGTATCCATTTTGTTTAATGTTGTTACAATGATAACATACAACTTCAATTCTGTTGGTACAACCTAAATGGCAAGCAGGGGTATCAAGCAAACACTTTTTTTTTTTTTTTTTTTAAATCACAACCACACACACACCAGTTTAACTAGCTACCACATAGACTACTATTAACCACATTGGATTGCTATTCCTCGAACAGACTAGCCTATTTAGTGAACCCAAATGCAATGTTGCTAAGACAGTAGCCACCCAGCCCGTCCACACATCATCTACTGTAATTAGCCTGCTTCAAAAGGATGATGAATTGCAGTCAAGTAATATCTGTTTAAAAAAAAAAAAAAAAATCAGTTAAATACCCTCTTTATCTAATACCTTCATCTGTGTAATCTTTCCATCAAACAAAGGGAGAACACTTCATTGTTACCCATTTACTCCCCTGCATGTTTGGGAAACAACATGCGCTGTGCCTTGCCAAAGTCACTGCCCAGCCAACATGTGTGTGTGGGCCTCATGTGGTTTAAAGTCACTGCCAGCGAACATGTGTGTGTGGGCACCATGTGTGTTTAGGCCCAGTGTGGGTTAAAGTCACTGCCAGCCAACATGTGTGTGTGAACCCCGTGTGGGTTAAAGTCACTGCCCAGCCAACATGTGTGTGTGTGTGGGCCCCATGTGTGGCCCCATGTGGGTTAAAGTCACTGCCCAGCCAACATGTGTGTGTGAACCCCGTGTGGGTTAAAGTCACTGCCCAGCCAACATGTGTGTGTGTGTGGGCCCCATGTGTGTTATACCTGGGCATCATGGGTACCCAGTAATCTTGGGCTAAGACATTATCAGGCCCCACAGTTGGGTTCATTACATTTCACATGGGCAAACCCAAATGGGCTGACTATGTGGGTGCTAAGTGGGTCACTAGTGGGTGATGAGTAATGGGCTCAGAATGGCCTGCCTATATGGGACCCATTTGGGCCAACCTAGGGTTTTAAAATGAAGTAATAGTTCCAATGCAGCAATTTAACATGGCAATCTGACCAGGCATTGGTATTAACTCCAGAAATCCACACAGATAAAGAAATCATAACATTACAATCGATAAATAAAGTTATGTTTCATAAAGTGTAGATATGAGGCAAGTGCTGGCTCAGTATTTTACCTGGCATAAAGCATATCAAATCTCCAGATATGCTCCAGATTCATCAAGAATAAAAAAGATATCTCCGGACTCTTTTGGTCTAAACCTAGCTAAAAAGAATGCAAAAACAGCACCAACAGCGCAGCTGCTACTGATAAGGGTTTACTAACATGTTAACTGGAGTCTTTTGGCCAAACTGCTAGTGATGTAGTGCTGTGAAGGCTTTTCTTACATGCTTGCAGGGTGCTCTGACCTGAACAACAAAACTACATAGTACATATCCCAGATAAGTAGTGGTCCTTCATGTGACCATATATCAAAATATATTTGTATTATTAATTTATTTATTTATTTTATCAGAAAGTGGCAAATTGTTGAATAGTATTGCTTTGATGTACTGGATTACCAGCAAAAACATTACTTATCAAGAGAGGCAGGTCTACACCAGCTCTCCCTAATCTCTGGCATAAAGGACAGAAAATCATCTGATCTTTAAACCCAGAGTAGGCTCCAATGCAACCAGAGTCCCAAAATCAGTGCCCAACCTTAATCACAGTATGCTAATGGTTTACTTGACCGGACCGGCATAAAGATTTATTTTAATAACAAACCCGATCCAAGATGAGCTTGACAAACTGACTGTCTCACATCTTCTTTTAACGAATAGCACTGCAGTGGATCAGTACATTACTATTACAAAAATGACAACTCAGTTTATCTTTCAGTTCTACAAATCAATGCAATAACTCATACATAATTAGGCTACTGTTCCCTTTCACTTACAATCATTGTTTTAAAATTACGATTAAGGGCTGCATTTAAACCTAGAGTAAGATTCGTACAAAACACTTGAGAGCACAAAAGACTCGTGATTTGTGAATCATGCTCACTGCTGCTTGGATGTTTGGGAATTATAAACTGTGTGCAATCCTAGGCCAACTACAGCTACCGGAAATGTATACATTTTACAAATAGAAAACACCAGGAACGATTTCTTGAATAACATGCTTGACCAACACAATTAGGCTATTTTGAATTTTGCCAAAGCAAAATATGATTTAACGGTTATGTAGGCCAACTGGCAGTTTTCTATTTAATATTTTAGTGGGGAAGTTACTAACCTGCAGAAAGGGAGCACATAGTGTTATCTAGGGTAATCTAGATACAGGCAATAACCGTTTTCCAAATCTGGTTGAGGACAATTTATCTAGGCAATTAGCAAACAAACAAAAATATGCCTCTAAGGAACGTAGTTGCTGATTTGCTTACATGCGTAATAGAAAGGTGATACATCTTAAATATGATTTTATCCACAAATTGACATACCCTCCCCTTAATTAAGCACACTGCACGTAATTAGATGTTGGGCATGAGAGATGGGCTACAAGTTAGCCTACCTGAACAAAATCGGACAGCACAGGTTGGGCTTCGGTTTCCACCGGAGATGAGTAGAGTTACAGCAGAACACGGGAACTGCCTGTAGGAAAGGCACTGGATTTTCATGTAGGGTGCCTATTTGTGAAGTCATGTAGTTAGCATGTGATACCATGCGGTGGTCGCATGAGGGGACCTAATCCGCTTCGACATTTTTTTCAAAGTGGCTTGTGAAAACGGAAAATAACCTGCTTACAGTGAGTGGCAGGTTAACAGGTGTTCCGAATTCCACCACTGTATGCAACATACAAATGAAATGTCACAGGGAACGATTACACCATTAGGCATTTGAAATGACTAAACCAATCAAAATCACTTTATGAAGACGGGGGTGGAAGGAAGTTTGGAGTGTTTCGGCTAAAAGTAGGGCCCTCTGGTGTGAATGAATGCAATTGAATTGTAAGGTGTCCACTAAACAACCCCAGTGCAATGCTCATGAATGTTATAAGTTAACGTCATACTTTTTAAGATATTAAAGAAAAACTAAAGCAGCTTGCACACTGCCCAGACAAACGCCAACATTCTCCAACTAACGCCAACAAACACCAACGGTCGGGTCAGTGTGCGCCGGCAGTTGGTGTTAGTTGGAGAATGTTGGCGTTTGTCGGGTACAGTCGGAAGAGTTTAACATGTTCAGTCGGATCGGGTCGGATCGGGTAAAGTTGGAGAATGTCTGGCCAATGTAGAGCCATTTCCAACGAACTCCAACATTCTGACAGCTGACAACTAGGCTCAACTTGCGTGCATAACATCCTCGAGCCCTCTTGGATGTCGAAGTTATGATGGTTATCATCAGCCAGTTTGTTAACAAAAACGACATCCTAAGTCTATTTATAGATTCACGTTATGTATTAGCTTCCCCAAACGAACGGTTTTCGAGACAGATATTTGTCTATTTCAACTTCTACGACTCGTTTAACACTGCAAGAAAACGTGTTTCTATATATTAATATTAATGTTTACGGTGACACTTTACAGGAGTAAGCTACGTTTGCACTTATGTTAGCTATCGGCCACTCCCACTTCGTTCCACTTACCGCGTTGGTTTTCGAAATATTAATATGCACGCCGCCTGCTTTTACATACTGTTGTATGAAAAAGTTTTGGCACTCCTCTGAGGCTGCATGATAATTTACTCTGTCTGTCTTCACCAAAACAAGATCACAGTGGTATATTGTTCATTTTCTAGTTAACACTGAGTACTGGGGTGTTTTCCAGACAAATATATTTAGTGTAGCAGTGTTTAGTTGTGTGAAATGAAATCAAATGTGAAAAATAGGCTGTGCACCCTAATCATTTTGCTGATTTGAATACCTGTAACTACTCAATACTGAATAATTGCAACACATAATTAGTCTGATTAGCTTGTTAAGCCTTAATTTCTATAGAAAGGTGCATCCAATCATTAGAAAAAGTATAATATCATTGAAAATCTATGGGATGACTCCAAGCGGGCTGTCCACGCTAGGCAGCCATCAAACCTAACTGAACTGGAGATGTTTTGTAAGGAGGAATGGTCCAAAATACCTTCATCCAGAAACCAGACACTCATCAGAGTCAATAGGAAGCGTCTAGAGGCTGTTATTTTTTACAAAAGGAGGCTGTAGTAAATATTGATGTGGGTGTCCAAATGTATGCACCTGTCTAATTTTGTTAAGATGCATATGGCATATTTTCTGTTTATCCAATAAACCTTATGTAACTGTTGAAATAGTATATTGACCATGAAGTGTTATACATATGACAAAGAAGTTGCTGATCCAAACGCCCAACAATTAATAAATACAAATAATGGAAATTATCAGGGGTGCCCAAAGTTTTTCATACGACTGTATAATGGTCTATTGTTCTATAGGCTACCAGTGGTTCCCAAACTTTTTACAGTCCCGTACCCCTTCAGACATTTAATCTCCAGCTGCGTACGCCCGCCCGTTTTACTTTAATTCCGTTTTAATCCGTTTCGGCTCATTTTGTTCACCCAGAGGTAGATTGATGGCTTAAAATGAGTGAATAATATGTGCCACAAGTGACCCACACCTTCTAAGGTTGTTGTTTGCCAGCCATCAACAGAATAGAAGACTAAGAAAACATTATTTGCAGGCGATTGGGAAGATGAGCGAATTCATTTGGCAGGCTACGGGGGTCGGTGTTGAATAGGGGGGCGTGGCCGGAGCGGAGTTCAGCACAGACGTGACATTTTCTCAGTGGTTTTGTTTTCTAATTAATGCTTGTTCATCGTTGCGATCGTTGTTGTGTTTATAAGAAAGAAATACAGCATTGCAGGACAAAATACAGGGGAATTTGGGCAATTTTGATGCACAAAATGATGTTTCCGTCTGAAAGTTGCAATTCTGTTTCAAACGGTACATTCTGCGAATTCCGTCCGTTTTCTGTTATCGCGGAAATTTTCTCCCCGCGTACCCCCTGAACCACTTCGCGTACCCCCAGTTTGGGAACCGATGTTCTATACAAATTACTTGTTTTCCAAATATATTTTGATAAGCAAACGTTAATCTAGGTATCAACCTCATCCATCTTAAAATAATTTAACACACAATTGAAAAAATAAGTAGCTAGTTGGAAAAAGTCTGTTACTGTCTGAGCAGTGTGGAGCTGGCAGTTGGTTTACTGGACATTCTAAAGACAGGTACCAACTACTGCCAACAACTGCCAACTTTAGAATGTTGGCGTTAGTTGGAGAATGTTGGTGTTTGTTGGGGCAGTGTGCAAGCTGCTTAATACAATTTCTCCCATAGACTTACATTTGACCATTGTGACATCATAAAAGGGTGATTAAACTGGCTTGCACCTGTGCTTCACTGACACCTGCGCCAAGGCTCCTCTTCTCTCTTGTCCCTCTCCATTCAACTGTATAACTAGGAATATTGATAAGGGACACCTTCCATACTTTACTTTTTTTTCCTCCATCGCTCTATCTTTCTATTCCTCTCAGTCTACTCACACTCCATTTCTCTCCTTCTTTCAATATTTTCTCTCTTCGCTCTCTCTGTATCCATAGCCACTCAATAACTCTGTCCATCAATTCTCACTCTTTTTTCACCTTTTTTATGTCAGCTTTCTCTGACTTTACAGTCCTCTATCCTTCCTTCCATCTCATTTCCTTAGTTTGATTACATTTTTTTTTTAAAGTCTGGCAACAGTAATTTCTGGTACATACATGTCCTGACCCATTGTGGGCCTAATTCCATGAAACACAGGCGAAGAAAGGTGCCCACTTGAAGTCCCAATATAAGTACTTGAGTCTCTTTCTTGTTGCTGTTCTTAAAGTAAGTGAGTGTTCAGTATCAGTATGGTGGTTGTGGTGCACCCTGATGTGTTCTAATACATACACTAAGTTTGTTGGGTATGATCACTTGCATGTTACATTGAGATGTTTGGCCACTGTAGAAGTACTACAATAATCATGTCATTACATACAATTACAATACACTATATACAGCAAACACTGTGACACTGATTTCACTAGAAACACTATGATTTCCTTCCAAGTAAAAAGACACAAAAGTTGAATAGTAGCCAAGTCCTTTTAATTATTTTGGAAATCCTTATGTGAAAAAATTTATTCAGGCGCCTTGCAAGATCTGCAACATCTGGTGAGAGACGTGTCTGAGTTTAAGAGAATGGTACTAATGCTGCCTTCCTGTATGCCCGGTGCGCTAACAGAAGGGAGCTTTTCCCAAAGAGTGCGATGTTATAAGGCACCTGTAATTTAAATGGCAGCTGGTTTACCTGGCTGTACTTTGGCATACTAACCCTGCCATCACTTGGGGAGCTACATTTTTACTCCTGGCAGTTAATTACATCACTATGAAAGATAATTATTTTAAAGCTCCCTCTTTCCGTGTCTCCATCTTGCTCACATACTCACACACTCTCTCACGCAGACACACACACACACACACACACACACACAATAGATTTGATGATGGACACAATCCGATAACCTTTGATTTGTTGTAGTATGTACTGCTGGTTAAAGCCTTTTAAAGGCAACTATAAGTCCCTTGTCATTTCTTTCCACCCTGGATCTTCTCAAGCAGTAGCTCCATCTGGGCATTCAGGTTGGGCTGGCCTTTCTTGGTTTTCTTCTTCAGCAGTTGATACGTTGCTATTTTCTTCTCTTTATACTTCTGAATGGCCTCCACTCTCTCTGCTGCACTCTTCTGGTATGCCTATGAAAACACAATTCAAAACCATTTCATGGAAAATTGTGATATATATATGTTAGGTAGTTGGGAGACATTGTGAGAGACAGGCAAGATGAGAACTTCAGAATTTAAAAGAAAGCATAGCTGCTCCCTCCTGCAAAGCCCAGCCCACTCTCTGGAATAGATCACAACGGTGGGTACTAAACGTGTCACATGTGATAAAGCAGGAGGTACAGGAGGTACAGACACGTGTGATAAAGCAGGAGGTACAGGAGGTACAGACACATGTGATAAAGCAGGAGGTGCAGGAGATACAGGAGGTATAGACACGTGTGATAAAGCAGGAGGTACAGGAGGTACAGGAGGTATATCAGCAGGGGGTAATCTGAACAAATTCTAAGACGTACAGGAGGTATAGACACAAGTGATAAAGCAGGAGGTACAGGAGGTACAGACACGTGTAATAAAGCAGGAGGTACAGACACGTGTAATAAAGCAGGAGGTACAGGAGGTACAGACACGTGTGATAAAGCAGGAGGTACAGACACGTGTAATAAAGCAGGAGGTACAGGAGGTACAGACACGTGTGATAAAGCAGGAGGTACAGGAGGTACAGACACGTGTAATAAAGCAGGAGGTACAGGAGGTACAGGAGGTATAGACACATGTGATAAAGCAGGAGGTACAGGAGGTATAGGAGGTACAGACACGTGTAATAAAGCAGGAGGTACAGGAGGTACAGACACGTGTAATAAAGCAGGAGGTACAGGAGGTATAGACACATGTGATAAAGCAGGAGGTACAGGAGGTATAGACACATGTGATAAAGCAGGAGGTACAGGAGGTATAGACACATGTGATAAAGCAGGAGGTATAGACACGTGTAATAAAGCAGGAGGTACAGACACATGTGATAAAGCAGGAGGTATAGACACGTGTAATAAAGCAGGAGGTACAGACACGTGTAATAAAGCAGGAGGTATAGACACGTGTAATAAAGCAGGAGGTATAGACACGTGTGATAAAGCAGGAGGTATAGGAGGTATAGACACGTGTAATAAAGCAGGAGGTACAGGAGGTACATCTACATGTAATAAAGCAGGAGGTACAGGAGGTACAGGAGGTATAGACACATGTGATAAAGCAGGAGGTACAGGAGGTATAGACACGTGTGATAAAGCAGGAGGTACAGGAGGTACAGGAGGTACAGACACGTGTAATAAAGCAGGAGGTACAGGAGGTATAGACACGTGTGATAAAGCAGGAGGTACAGACACATGTGATAAAGCAGGAGGTACAGGAGGTACAGACACGTGTGATAAAGCAGGAGGTACAGGAGGTACAGGAGGTACAGACACGTGTGATAAAGCAGGAGGTACAGGAGGTACAGGAGGTACAGACACGTGTAATACAGCAGGAGGTACAGGAGGTATAGACACGTGTAATAAAGCAGGAGGTACAGGAGGTATAGACACGTGTAATACAGCAGGGCGTAATCTGAACAAATTCTAAGACGTTTGGAATTTCCAAGACTTTCCTAGGCATTTTCCCAGAAAATGTTAGTGTGTACATTACGTCTAGTGGTAATACACTGACAAGATGGGAAAGGTCGGTTTTGTTTTGTTTTTTACAATAGGGATGGGCGATACCAAGTCAAGCTCTGTACTATTACCCATCACCAATGATATCAGAAATATTCACCCGCCTTCATCAATTCATAAACCTTGGCATAGGATAAGGTGCTAGCCAAAGCAATCACAACAGAGAAGGACAGGATCAAGATCAGTTCAAGAAGGATACATTTCTATTTTCTGGGCAAGTGTATATACACATGAAGTTTTCCCCACCTCCTTCTTTCTCTCACGCTCCTCTTGTTGTTTCACATAATCTTCCTTTGTCCTGTTATAAGACGTCATCTTCCTCTTTTTCTTCTTGCTAAGGGGAGATAAACAGAACACAATACAATAAAGGGCAGGGAAGTCTATGGCCTATGTTCAAACCCCAGGGGTTTATTCTAGCAGGTTACGCTACATAACTTGTATTCATTTAGAAGATGCTTTTATTCAAAGTGACTTACAGTATAGATATATACGTGTTTCTTCAGGATGTATATTAACAACTTGCTCTACCAGTTAAACCACAGGAAAACAGGCTATTTCCCCATAGACTATCTATTCCTATTGAAACAATGGTTCAGACTGAGCCATATACTATTTCAGCCAATCATCACTTTGCTTCAGGAGGATGGAAGGGAGGGATGGAATTTGATTGGCTGTTAAGCTTATATATCAATAACGTGTCGCCAGAATTGTGGGTGTCTGGAATGGCATGAAAAATACAGGTCTCAGTAGTCCTCCACACGCATCACCTCCGATGTTGTTACCACTGTGCCACAGGTTTGTAAATACATTGCTCTGTGGCCGGATGGCAAAAGGCACTTTACATTAATTGTGCTGATGAGTTGTTTATTTTGTATGATTTCTTGGCACTGTAATTATTCACATCTATTTCCTATCTGCATCTTTTTATCTGCTAATGGGAGAAAAAAAACAAGTGATCTTGAAAGAGTTCTTATTTAGGAATGATGGTTGAATGTAGGAGTCAGATTTCATTGAAGTACAACAAAACGTAAACGTGGTTGTTAGAGCCCCCTTTAGAGGTTGATTTGTTTCATATTAGGTACATAGCTTCCATGTGGCATTATGAATGAGCCAATGGAGTTTCAGGAAGATCGACCATTCACATTGGTAAATATTGACTGCTGAATTTTGATTGGCTGTTAACTCCCATTTTGATGAGCAAGCCAATTTGCACTTCAGGACATGTGATCAAATGAGGCCAAGTACATAAATATACCATATTTCCTTCATTAAGCGTTTTCGTTATGTTATTTTTACGTTAAGCATATTGACATATATTGGTTGTACCACCCCCTATGGAGAGAATATTGCTAAATTTGACGTGCATCCAATGAATGTTGTACTGATTGTCTGATTGTCTGCCATTTGGACCTTTAAATCAGCACTCAAATTTGATTGATGCATAACTTTGAAAATGTTCGCAAAATCCAAAAGTCAAAAGTCAATGTCAGCCTAGTCTGTAGATGCTGTTTTTAAATTGCGGGGACATTTTGCAGGCATTAATTGGCAGGAATGGGTACCTAAGAATCTAACCCATCCTGAGATGTGAGCAAATACGTAAATTCACTATTAGAGTATTGAACCGTATGCCCCATTTTTAAAAACGAGATACCATTGGTTTCCTTCCTCAAGCAAAGTTCAACACAAGTTTCGCCCTATTGGATTTTAAGAAAAAGTCTAAAACAAAAAAAACATTGATAGGCCACAAATTCTGTCCAATCTTCACCCAAATTGGCACAGATGACCTCAAAAAGGTATCTAAACATTTGAACAGCAATATCAATCATGACTGCAACATAGGACACATGCATCTCACATCCAAAGTTGTATGTCCATGTTAAACCTCATTGTGACCACTTGAAATGTGTGTGATCACTTGTGTTTGTGTGACTTTAGGGGCTAAGTATAACTTTAAACAGTGGAGGCGTAACGCATCCCAATACTGCTGACAAATATATCTCCACCTAAAAAAGCTGAAGAGATGATGCATGATGTTACCTGTCTGGCAGTTGAGTTGGCGCTGAAGGAGACGGTGTGCTGACAGTGTCCGTCTGCTCAGAAGAAACTGCAGGGTCAGCTGCTGTGGTGATCCTGACCTCGTCAGGGCAGAGTTCATGGCTGTCCTTCTCCTCCTCCTCCTCCTCTATTCCCATTGAAGCTATTCTCCCTTCAGTCCGACTTTGTCTTTTCTTAAGTTCTTCATTTCTTTCTCTTTCCTCCTCAGCCAAATAAAGGTGTTGCAGATGTTCTGGATACTTATCTGTTAAATTGGTCTCCTGTCCCTTTCTTTTCCGTTGGATTCGAAGCAGTTTGTTGTACTCGTGTTTCACTTTCTCCTTCCGTTTGAAAGCGAATCCCATGCCTACATGACGAAACAGAAAAACATGATGAGCATTCAGTTTCGGATATCAGGGGCTGCTGCTTCTGCTCACTCACCAACATTTGCTGCGTCAGTATCCATATTAGTTTCACATTCACAGACACTCAGAATTTCCCATCAACAGGTTTTGATCTTCCTAAATACACTGTAAACCACTAAACACAAAGGGTTGTGCATCATCAATCACCCACTAAACGATAGGGCTGCTCAAATATGGCAAAAATCATAATCACGAATATTTCAGTCAATATTGGGATCAATTCAATTTAATTTATATAGTGCCAATAAAATTGTCTCAAGACGCTTTACAATCACCCACTAAATGATAGGGCTGCTCAAATATGGCAAAAATCATAATCACGAATATTTCAGTCAATATTAGGATCAATTCAATTTAATTTATATAGTGCCAATGAAATTGTCTCAAGACGCTTTACAGAGGCCGGGGTCACAGTTATGTAACACGATTACTCATTCATTCAGGGTTTCCCCTAGCAGCAGTGTGGTTGTGCACGCGACCATGAGCCCACAGCCCCGGACCATCAGTGCTTTTATTTAATAGAATTAGTTTTATCTTTATTAGTGCTAATAGTATTATCATCACCAATGCATATTATGCAAATATTATAATAAAACAAGATCCAGCGTAATAGCCGTGAGATAGTGGTGCATCTAACAATTCATTGGTCTAGCGATCACAAAATCTGTTTACCCTGACAGCAGTGTATTATACTGCGCACAACTGGGAAATTATAAATGTAAGACAATTATGGGTACAACAGAGTCCAGTCCACCCAAACGCCTTTTAACTGAGAAAAACATGGAAAGCACCACAGAATAACGGGACCATGGTGGCAAAACACCATTAAACTGAAGGTGCTGTAACCACATCAACACACCATTAAACTAGAGAACCAAATCAACACACCATTAAACTAAAGGTGCTGCCTGTAACCATAGCAACACACCATTAAACTAAAGAACCAAATCAACACACCATTAAACTAAAGGTGCTGCCTGTAACCATAGCAACACACCATTAAACTAAAGAACCAAATCAACACACCATTAAACTAAAGAACCAAATCAACACACCATTAAACTAAAGGTGCTGTAACCGTGGCAACACACCATTAAACTAAAGGTGCTGTAACCAGATCAACACACATTAAACTAAAGAACCAAATCAACACACCATTAAACTAAAGAACCAAATCAACACACCATTAAACTAAAGAACCAAATCAACACACCATTAAACTAAAGAACCAGATCAACACACCATTAAACTAAAGATGCTGTGACCAAATCAACACACCATTAAACTAAAGATGCTGCCTGTCACCAGATCAACACACCATTAAACTAAAGATGCTGCCTGTCATCAGATCAACACACCATTAAACTAAAGAACCAAACCAACACACCATTAAACTAAAGAACCAAATCAACACACCATTAAACTAAAGATGCTGTAACCAAATCAACACACATTAAACTAAAGAACCAAATCAACACACATTAAACTAAAGATGCTGTAACCGAATCAACACACATTAAACTAAAGAACCACATCAACACACATTAAACTAAA
The DNA here is from genome assembly GCF_900700415.2 of Clupea harengus. NCBI lineage: Eukaryota > Metazoa > Chordata > Actinopteri > Clupeiformes > Clupeidae > Clupea > Clupea harengus. The sequence goes on along the minus strand of NC_045167.1, from coordinate 676,318 downwards.
GAACCACATCAACACACATTAAACTAAAGAACCACATCAACACACATTAAACTAAAGAACCAAATCAACACACCATTACACTAAAGGTGCTGCCTGTAACCAAATCTGCTGAATTGGCACACCAATAGCGAATGAATAGGGAAACATATAGAATAGGGTTAGTTAAAGAGACAATTATATCGCAAACGAGATCAAACAATAGGTGTAGCAACACACTTCTGGAGAGAAGGGTCGTCCGATCACCTAATACAAGGATACAAGGGAGGTGATCAGCAAAGGCTGTTTGATAGTGAGAAACCATCTGGTTAAATCTAAGAGCAGTTAATGCAGAATGGGGGACTGTGATTCACGAAATAGTACATCAAGTGTGGAGGATAGAGAATGAGGGCTGGCAGCTAGAAAATGCAACAGCAGAAGGAAGAGATTGCTTAAGATACATCAATAACATATGAAACAGATGAAGCAATACATGAGGAGTTGGGCTCTTGAAACTACACGGTCAATAGACCAGGATATACGAAGACAAGCGACAAGAGTAGGGAGAACAGGAAGAGAGATAAAGAACCGTTACCGAGACATAATAATAGAAACGGAAACAGTTCACTGGTCTCCTACGAATGAACAAGGAGCGGCATTAGTGACCCCACCACGGGTAGATGAGAGAACTAAGGAAGGGATAACACTAGAAAAAGCCAGGGTAAGAAACGCTGCCGCTTTGTGAACTTTCGTGAATTCGTGTCAGTCAATATCAGGGAATAGTCCAGTAGAAGAGGTGTGCAGAATGTACCCTGTAGGGGGATAAAACAAGTGTGCGAGAAATGGCATAGGAAACAAAAGACGAACACACGTCAAGAGAGGGAACATTTGATCCTACAGTTCTGCTAATTATCAAAAGTCATATTCAGAAGTGAAAGATGATGTTTAGCAAAACAAAGAAGGAGGAAGAGTTAAGTACTGTATATTGGATTTGTTCCAGAAAGTAGGGCAGATAAAGCAAGGGAAAGGTTTAGAGGAAAAGAGTGCACTTGACGACCCGGTTCCATATTCAAATGACTGTGAAACAGCACCAACAGCACCTCCACTGCCAACACCCATGTATCCATCACTGACTGTTAAGAGAGATATAGAGAGAGATATAGAGATAGAAGGAGATGTGGTGACAGGGACTCAAGTGAAATAATGTTGAAATAAACAAAGGAGTCCAAACACCGATAAACTTGTTAGGGAGAAATGCATTGTGAGCTCAAATTAAATGCGTTTGCGAGTCAACCCAGATCCTTTCGGTCCCACACCTGTTGCTAACACCAGGCGACGTATACAAATTAAATCGATGAATAGCACCACTCACTACTGTCCTTATAACCTGTACAATCAAGTTCTATAACTTATCATAGACATAAGAAATTGGTTGCCACGCCACCACAAGTCATCCTTTGCCTTAGGGGACGCAGGTGAGCTGACTGAGTGGATCATCAGAACTTCCTATACCTCGCGAAACATAGAAAATTCGCTGATCCGGACGGAGTGTGAGTGAATCAGGGGAACGTCCTTCACAAATACTGCAATAAATTAACAATAAATAAGCATTGACACACAAATGTTGGTGTAGGTGTCGTGACAGTAATGCTAGCAGCCTGAGAACCGGGTAATAATCCACTTTGATAGGGAAGTTCTGCCTGCCCAAATCACGTTTTGCTGTTGTTGACCAATACACGATTAAAATGCTTTATCTCGTCTCGTAGTGTATTGCAAATAGTCTTGTTCGATTGCAGGCTATTACTTTAGTAAAAACAGGGCAGAGGTTAACGTATGCCAGAGGCTGCTTCAAGCCAACTAGTCCTTTTCGTAGCATAGCAGCAGTTTATTTCCAAACTTCATTAACTTACCCTCCTGCAAACTCCCATACTGTTGTTTGTGTTCCGAGACCCACTTCTGCTTGTATTTGCCTGCCGACCGAGGTACCTTCGAAGAGTGATTTGCTCCGGTTCTGAAGTTTTCTCGACGATTATTTAAATCTTTATGCACTGATGCCATTTTTCCTCTAGAAATGTTATGCAGGGCAACAGCCTCCGCATGTACACTCGGACGCGATTTGATGACGTAAATTCCGCTTCTCCAAGGCAAGCTGTATCGAAAATGAACTATCGTTCTGTTGAGAATCCATCTTCGGTGATGCAAAGCAAGATGAACTTCCACTAAATTCCGCTTGGTTCGGAACAATCAACATGGCTGCCTTCTTCAACCACACTTTGACCGATTCGATTGGGTGAGTCTGAATAACTTGAAAGCGCTCGGCAAGATTGTTTCTGGTTGGACTCATTTAACAGATAGACGCGAATGATTTAACGAAACTTTGACGTTGTCTTTCTACTATCTTTAACCAAATGTAATTAAATGTAGATGGAAGATTTAGAAATACCACTCCCTACTGTAAGGAGAAAAATAGATGATGTGCAGCGCTTCCTTTCCATTGCATTGCATATTGCTAATGCACACACCGTAGACTTTTACACGCGTAATATATGGGAAGAGTTCGTTGCTCTAGCACCGGAGGACGTGTTGTCCCAATTAAACGGTAGTCCTCATGGGTCGGCTCAAGAGGGTAAGTTAAGTGAATACTATCCCACTCGCGTTTCACAGTAGGCTACTTTCTTCACCTCTGCACATCTAAACCAGGTGGCCGATTAGTTAGGAATATTGCATGACCGTGTGGTGGGGATGGGTAAGTGAGGGTTTCTGCAAGCAGGTGGAGAGACTGCAGCACCTTCCCACAACTAAATTATCTCTGCATCACACATGATGCTGCAGACTCCCAACAGTTAAATTAAATGATTTGGTTCAGAGGGTTTAAAGGTAGTATTTGTAGGTTAAGCCTGGATAGCTCTTGGCTATACTGCCCACCCCAAGCTGATTGGGGGCAGTATATTACAATATGTGTGCGCCCCTACCTCCTCTCCCTTCGCAGATGGAACCAAAAAAAGTGTCCAAGGTGGCCGAGGCTAAAGGTTACATGTAGCATGAAAACATTTATATGATTGAAAGATATCTAGGCTCCCATTAGTGCCTCCGTCAACATCGATTGCTAGTTATATGTTGTATTAACTTAATGGAGGCAAACAGACCCCTGTAGATGTTGTAAATGCTTCGTAAATGTAACTTACTCTAAAAATGGACTGACAATCTGTAGTTTGAAAAATCTGAGCATGCAATGTCTCCAAGAACACTTTAACTGTCATCATTTAAGATTTTAGCTATTAATAGCATCATTAGTGAACAAAAAGAAAGAAGAAAGGGATTGTAAGGTCTGGTTCCATGTCACTCTACCAAGACTGAAAGTTTAATGAGGCATTCCTTCATCAATAAAATGTCTATTTGAGACATGGCATTGTCTCGTCTCATGTTGCTACAGTATGATTGTTCTATAGCGTAATAATGGTGAATGGTATTTTTGTAGGAACCTCGGAAAACAACTTTGGTTTCTGTCATGTCAGTGGGAAGCTGGTGGACACAGGTGCCTTCCTGGAAGCAGCGAACACTCAGTCTCTCCCACAGCTGGGGGTTTCTGTGCCCTTGGAAGAGTTAGTGGGCAGGTGCACTGACACAGATAGACTTCCCCAGAGGAATGCAGGTAAGCTTGCTGTATTCATTCCATTGAATAAACACATTTCCTTTCTGCCTGCCTTGAATTGTTCTGTTGATGGCTGGCAAACAACAACCTTAGAAGGTTTGGGTCACTTGTGGCACATATTATTCACTCGTTTTCAGCCATCAATCTACCTCACAAAACAAAATGAGCAAAACGAAAACGAAAAAAAAAAAAAACGAAATTCATCTGAAAAGGAAAACTTTTTTTTTTCAACGGGGGGGGGGGGGGGGCGGAGCTGGAGATTGAATGTCTGAAGGGGTGCGGGACTGTAAAAAGTTTGGGAACCACTGCCCCATCACATACCATTTCTTCTCCTGTTAAATTGTCAAGTTAATTTATTTGTATCAGTTTAATTCATAAAATATGTCTGTAGCAACAGTAGATATACATGGAATAAAATATTCCAGACCAATAATATTCAGACAGAATATTTCACGTTAGCATCATGATGCATCGATGCAAAAATGATTTTCCTCAGCCCTAGTCTTTGATGTGCATGTATGTATTTGTTTAGGCCAGTTCAGTTTCATCAGAGGCTCATTGTTACGTTTTGTAATGGCAGTTTCCTCAATATATTTTTTAAAAGGAACTTGTCCCTATATTTTTCAGCTTTGGAGGCCGATGAGTTTATGAACTGTAAGAAGGCCCATGAGGTCCAGGCCATGTCTGAGGTAGTGGCTGCCCTGGCCCAACACTGCAGAGTCAACCAGGTGAGAACAGAAGAACTACTACTACTAATACTACTAAAAGAAGTTTATGTGTATGAATTGTACTATACAAATACATGTCCCTTGCCTTACTACTAATAATAATTATAGTAATACAACTTTATTTGTGTAGCCTTTTCAAAGCAGTGGAGCTTAAATGCTTTACATGGTCAATAAGCAAACATTTACATAAAAAAAAAATTCCATTACATAACCAAACCCTGGCAACAATCAACACATTCCACTAAAGTCCAAGTTAGTCCATTGACAAAATGACAGGTCTGTAGTGAAATGTGCACCACGTCTAAAGACTGCGAAGCCAAAAAAAAAAGATGGCGGACCAAACTCTGTAGATGATCGTATTTGTAAATAAAAGTTGTTTGTTTGACTTTTTTTTGCTTAGATTTTTAAATAAGTTACCGAGAAATAGATTCTGTACAATGTAAAAACCCTGTTATTCTAACTGAATTTGTCTGAGGGGATTTGCAAGGTTTTTGAGCCAGCTATCTAATGTTAGCATGCTACTACCCACAAGGTAAACAGCTTCGCTAGCGGCGCGACTGGTTTGTTGACCAGCATTGCAGCGCAAATGTCTGAGCCAGGCATTAGTTGATGGAGGCACTGACCGGTCACAGAACTGACTCTGGAGCTCCCCCTAGTGGCACTCTCCAGCAGTCCATAGTCAAAAAAGTGTTACAGTAAATGTGGCCTGCCATAGTTTCCCTTTGGGTGGGAAAATGAAGCTGTGTTACCTTGACTAAAGGTAGGCTGTGTGACCTTGACTAAAGGGAAATACGTTTTGGAGAAATCACCAGTGTGACTGTGTGACCATTTGCCCTGCTTAAACTGTGTGTGCTGGAGTTGAAATCACAGCAATAGTTTTTAGACAGAACTGACGGTAAACATTTTCAAAATGAAATGTTCAATGTAAATTCCAAGTTAGTGAAGGGAACCTTAGTCTGCTGTAACAACGTGCTTTGATTGCCTAGTTAGTTTGCTCAATTTCTTGTGTTTTTATTGTGGTTTCAACAATTTCACCCTGTCATGAAACTACAACAGTCACCCAAGCAATCTAGAAGGTGTTACCAGTTACATGATCCTGTAGTCAAAACAACAGAAACACAACTGCTACATTGGAATTATTTGTAGAAAGGGCGCTTTAGAGGTCACTCACCAACCACTGTATTTAGTAGTATTTATGTACTACAGTCCTCATTTGCAAGCCAATTAATCCACAGCTAATTGGTCATTTATTAATTAATACAATCACATAAAATATATAGAATAAAGTGTGTTTACTGCTATTGCTGCATCACTTTTTCCCTCTAAACCCCACTATCTCTTTCTCTCTCTCTCTCAGGTCATAGATGTGGGCTCTGGAAAGGGCTATTTAAGCTCCCATCTCTCCATGCAGTATGGATTGCAGGTGTTTGGCATTGACTCTTCCAGCACCAACACACACGGAGCACAGGAGAGGAATCGGAAGATGAAGAGGTTCTCCAGAGGGATTCACAATCTCAAGAAAGAGCCTCCGGAGAGGGGAAGGTTTCCAGGAGATGGACAGGAAGAGGAGCACAGGGAGACTGGGAAGGAAGAGGAGCACGGGGAGACTGGGAAGGAAGAGGAGCACAGGGAGACTGGGAAGGAAGAGGAGCACAGGGAGACTGGGAAGGAAGAAGGAACCGAAGAGAGGAATCCTACAGACTTCCAACGCATTCGGTTGAGTGCTGATGTCGAGGTGCCAGTGGACGTGAGCAGTCATCTCGGGGAGACTGTGGAATGGGCAGTTGAAGATGAATGCATTACTGACCCTTTTCTTAGTGCCCTGTCTTTGAATGCCGTGGAACCAGTCTCGACCCGTGTCCCTCCCAATCAGCTGAGCAAGGAGGAGAAGGAAAGGAGGATGAGGGAGAACTTGGAAAGAAAGTTGCCGATTAGAAAAAGCAACAGCAGCATCTTCTTACCACTGACCTCTTATGTCACTGCAGAAACTGAACTACGAGAGATCATCCCTGAACTGGAGGTGAAGGACCTAATTTAAGACTTTACGACTACATACCTTATCCATAGTCCTTAAAGAGATACCTTATTCATAGTCCTGAAAGAGAAACCTTATCCATAGTCCTTAAAGAGAAAGATGCGCTGCTGTTAAAACGTTTGGAATCACTGAGGAATTTCTTTGTTTTTGAAAGAAAAAACCTATTTTATTCAATTAAAGAAACATACAAAATATTTGACCTGCCATGGCAAAACCTCGAGTAAGTGGCAACTCACAATTTTGAAATACAGGCGATTGAAGCCTGATCATTGATGAAAATGTACTATCCAGACGATTTTGAAATTGTGGCATAAATGTGTTATTTAAATCTTAACTATGGAATAGGCATGTTAAATAATAACAGATATTCACCATAACTATGAAAACATGGCAGACAAAATTAAAATGTACATAGAAGTTTTGTTTTAAAGATAATTTCATCAAATAAACAGCATTTTGAAGCTAATCTGGAGAACCTATTGCATGAAATATCTAAATTTTCCTTTTTTGGTCATTATTCTAGCTTTTGCTGTGGTGGGTCACATATAGTTTTACGATTAATGTAGTGTTAATGTTGTACATGACTATTGTAGCTGGGAACGGCTGATTTGAATGAAATGGAAAGACGTACAAGGGCTTATTTTCTTATGTATGCTAAACCTAAATAATGATGTTAAAGCATCAGTGTACCATCATTTCACCTTAAAATATAATTTTGATGGTATGTGATCATGAAATGGGGATATTGACATGGCAGTGTTTTAGGCTGGATGCCCTGTTTGACCGAACTATTCAGCTAGTCACTCAACATAAGAACTAAACAAATCGCTATACTGTTGCTGTGTCTTTTGTTGTTGCACTGGCTTGTTGTTTGGCTGTGTTTGCAAGATATTCGTTTTGGGCCAAAATCAGAGTTTGCCAATGTTACCTAGCTATCTAACATCACGGCTGAATTTCACTCACCAACGTTCCATTCCCAAGGACAAAATGAATAGATACATTAGGTACATTTACAATCAGTTGTTAACATGATTTTTCTTGTCAGTTACGTTAATCTAATCGCTACTTTTTGTTTCGCATGTAGGATGCAGTCATGGTTGGGCTACACACCTGTGGAGATCTGGCCTCAAGCACACTGCGCATGTTTGTTGGCAGACAGGAGCTACGTGCCATTTGCAGTGTGGGATGTTGCTACAACCTTCTTTCGGAAGAGTTTGACCAGAAAAGAGGGCTTCAATCACCGGTTACAGGCGAAATGCAGCCCGTTCCTGGTAAGTCACAATCACACTCGCACTGTTATCTTATCCACAGGATGTTTACTGTTTAGAGGTGCTCTTGAGTCAATATAGAGAGGAATCAATGACATCCTGCAGTGCCAGGTCAAATAAACAGTGGTTGATGTGTAGTCACTTGTGCATCAAATCAAACACTATTTTGCATTTTGACACATTTATTGGTGTAAATATGCTCTAGACTTCACTAATTAAACTGTTTAAACAGAACTTTCACTGTAAGTGAACAGGACTTTCACTCTACATCAGCTGGCTTAGTCACATCACATGACTCAAATGTTAGGTATGCTTCACAAAGGCTCAGAGAAGAACATGGTTAATTGGCATTCAAGACCCTCATACAGATTGTATTCACATATTTTGGCATAACATCTCTCACCCACACTGCAGAGAGAAGACTTCAAACTCCAGCTCTTTTGTTTCTGATCTCACATGTGTTCATGCTAGTAATCTTTTGTTTCTGATCTCACATATATGTGTTCATATGTGAACGCAACATACAAAGGCAGAACAAAGAAACATCCACACATCCTTTCTTGCACACAGCCACCCATACACATATGCTCACTTACACTCACCCATACATGCAGGAGCACACACACACACACTCCATTTGGTAGAACATTAGTTAGATCACATTGTGCGTTTTACAGTTTTGATCATTTTAGTTAATGCGTTTGATGATGCACATTTGATCATTTTTTTTTAATTTTATTAATAAGATCTCTCAGAACTTTAAAGGTGGAGTCCAGTCATCAAGAACACTTTTTGTCAGATTCAGCTAATTGGTCCACTAGATTATGATGACATGACACAGTTACATCAATGGAAACTGATTGTTTTAACTATTTATGACAACATATGACATCTGATATGACAAGAGTACTACATGGCTTTGTTGTTACTTATGAAATCGGGTTCAAGTAAAGTGTTGCCAAAAAAGCCTATATCCATCACATTGTACAAAGAGTCTTATGCTAAGCACATACAAACACATGCCAAAGTGTGTATATGGGAAAGTTCTGAACTGGAAACACGCTAAAGTGCACTTTCTTTTCCCTGCTGGCACAGGGAGCGAAGTGTATGGATTCCCCATGAGCCAGTATCTGAGGGATCAGTCCTTCCCCTGTGGCAGGAACGCCAGGATGTCTGCATGTCTGGTGGGTCCCGCTCCGCTCCGTGGGAATATTGTGATCGGCAGGGCTAATATCAAACCTAATGCCATTTAACATTATTAGATATAATAAGCAAGGCACATTTGAACAAAAGATGTGTATAGAGGTTTTAGGCGTGAGAAGGGTCATTTCTCCCTGAAAGGGCATTTGTGTATACAGAATGAATGCTCTATCTCTCTCTATATCTACCTATCTACCCACCTACCTACTAACCCACCCACCTGTTTGGTACAGATCTTTCAGTTCGATTGTGGCCCTTGCCGTCACAGGCTTTTCCGATCCAGGAATTTCCATGGCTATGGTATGAACCCAGTAGTGCCCGACCAATAAATCGGCGTGCTGATATTAACGGCCGTTAGATCGCAATTAGCTCATGTGATATCGATGTCTGTAACGGCTCATGAAGTTAAGTAAAGAAATTGGAAAAAAAAAAAGCCAAAGATTGATCCTTCAACTAAATTACCAGTGTTGTCGTTTGCTTAATTTGTCTACAACTTTGCTTTTAGATTTGAAGCCTAGGAAACAAGTGTGTTACCAAAGTTTGGAGATGGGTCATTTGAGTCAAGACCGTAGAAATCCTGCTGGTGAATCATGAGCCCACTGTCTCCAACTACAAATAGATAAATTCAAAGTCGAGGGCTATACTACAGTGAGGGTCTGTCTGTGTAATTATGACGTTAGAAAGTGAAACATTGCTTTTTCATTTTGGGAAAAAAATTCTGAAACATTAACTATAGTTAACTATAGCTATAGTTCTAAATATTTATTTTCAGCCAGCATTATATATGGCTAGCTACACAAAAATGAGCTACATCTACTTCGGCTGGGTGTTAGCTTACATCTTGTAGCCTAATTGCAGGATTTGTCTTGCACGTCAATTATGTAATTTAGTCAATCGGTGCACCATGTGCATCTGTTACGAACAACAGAGCTGACACACTCACCCAACAGCAGTCCATAGAGTACTACCTCAACAGAGCTGACACACTCACCCAACAGAGCCTGACACACTCACCCAACAGAGCCTGACACACTCACCCAACAGAGCTGACACACTCACCCAACAGAGCTGACACACTCACCCAACAGAGCTGACACACTCACCCAACAGAGCTGACACACTCGCCCAACAGAGCTGACACACTCGCCCAACAGAGCTGACACACTCACCCAACAGCAGTCCATAGAGTACTACCTCAACAGAGCCTGACACACTCACCCAACAGAGCTGACACACTCACCCAACAGAGCTGACACACTCACCCAACAGAGCTGACACACTCACCCAACAGAGCTGACACACTCACCCTACAGCAGTCCATAGTGTACTACCTCAACAGAGCTGACACACTCACCCAACAGAGCTGACACACTCACCCAACAGAGCTGACACACTCACCCAACAGAGCTGACACACTCACCCAACAGCAGTCCATCGTGTACTACCTCAACAGAGCTGGATTAAGTCCAGGAGGTGAGTGACTCTGCATTGCCCCGAGCCTCATTGGTAGCAATTCTGCCATGTTACCGTGATAAATCGCTCGTTCTTACACATCACTTAGTGTTCCATACTCAGTCAGTGTCACATGAGTCCATGTCCGGATGGAAGGGTCGATGACTTGGGGAGAGAGGGGCTCTCCGTGACACTGTTGGCCAAATCATTTCACAGCACAGTTATTTCTATGGTAACTGTTAGGTGAAAATTCACCCTAGTTACCTCAGGACTCCGGAGCTGCATATAAGGATATTTATTAGACAAACAACAACAACAATTGCAATCGGGCTCACTCCCAGCACAAGGCTGAAAGTGAAGCAATATTAAACACATCGCACAAGGTTTATATAGACAGAAGTTTAGCGTTCAGTAGGGATAACCACGTGGTGGATCTCTGACGTCCGAGGCAAGGATGGAAGTTTTGCACAAGATTGGAAGAAGCACAGTTCGACCCTTCTTATCACCTCTGGTCTAAACATGCTCTTGTACATATGCAGACTCAGTGGCACCTAATAATCTAAGTTACACACCTACACAGAAAAGCCATGTTCCTGCTTTCATAAGCACATGATTCATACAAGGAATATATTAATACAAGGCACTTGATTCATATATTCTTAAGTCATTAACAGTGCTTGGAAATGATCTCCATCAGTAACGATGAAAATAAACAGGACATTGATGCGAGGCAAAATGTCAGTTATGTCAAAGATTTTAGAAGACTAACCTCCGTCTCAGTCCTCTCTGGTTATACCTTTACCAAAGATTATGGAGAGGTGAAGTGCTCTAGAATCTTTTTCTTTTTTAAATACAGGGCAGGACTTCCAGTAACTAAACTGTCATTTTCAGTGCTACAGTGTGCTATACTGTTTTCCTCACATAGTGTGCTAATATGAACGTATGCATTTCCAAGGCTACTCCGCGACCTCCGCCAAGGCCAAAATATGCCCTATCAATGTTAAAGATGGTGAAAAAATGTCCCTTCATCCACATACATTAGTTAAATGATAATAAATATCTCCCATAATTTCTCCTTTAAGCCAAAGAATGTCAGCCATGCCTGGTGTGCTGCAGTAATGTTAGAGCAGCTACCATCAGTCACAATAGCAAAATAACATTAGCATTAGTTGAGTGATGGAGGCTATCACGATTGATGAACAACCCTATCAGTTTCTCCTTTGTCGTATCCCACACATTCTCTGGCTATATCACTGACAGTAAGTCAGCATAGCCACGAACCTAGCAAATGCCATGGTTTGTCTGTGGAAGATAATGTCAATAAGCGGTTAACATATCTGTAGATCAGGCTGCTACAAATCACACTACTTTGTTCACTTGAATCTCTTCTTTCATAGGCAAAACTACTCAGGCTGGCTGTTTGGTTCTTTAGTCTTCTTTAAAAACACGCTTAGCAGGGATACCAGCTGTTTCTTTTCATTTAGACTTGCTGGAATAACTGAATATTCCCAGTTGTGTAAGGGTAGCGTCCCACTCTGCATTCCAAAACTCAAAAACATTCTTTTGTGAGCCATTGTCAAATAAGCTGGTAAAAGAATATATCTCAAATGTGCAGATTGTGATTTAGGCCTACAGTTCATTTAAAATCCTTTTACATACCATGTACCCTTCCCCTTCCCCTATACAAATGTCATGCTGCTGTAGCACTTAACTAAAGCACATTGAGTTGCACATGTGCATGAAATGCGCTATATAAATAAAATTGCCTAGCCTTAATCATAGGCTATTGGTTACTTTAACACTACGCCATGTAAGCACACAAGACTGATTTGAGTACAGCCTCAACCTTAGATCTGAGTGGGTGGTTTTGAAAATGGGGGTGCATCTTTCAAAATTCAAAGCAAACAAGCAACACTTCTATAGCCTTACTTGTATGGTTGTTTCACCCCAGGTTAAGGACAATTGTATGTCCATCAGAAAATGTAGTCTAGTTGACCTGTGATTGTATTTAAGGAGTATTTGATTTAGACCATTTTTATTATGTTTTATAAGGCTATGTGTTTTTGTATGCTTGATTCAAAGAGTCCGTTTACATTTCGTTGTAGGACAGTGCATTGAAATAAAGGCTACAGTTCTATTATACACCATTACATATTTTAGGCTAGGTATATTATACTATTTTACTATACATACATGAATCACCTAACACGTTTTTTACAATACAATAGAATAAACCATTTTAAAGCTGTAGCTGAAGTGTCCAACTACTTTCTGTATATATACATACAGTTAAAGTTACTATTATGAATTGTTCATTTTATTATAATCTGCCATTATTAATATTGTTTTGTTTATTAATTATGCATTCTTTTTTGTTATTGTTAATGTTTAATGTTAGTCACTTTGATTAAATCATTTGTATTATTTTTCCTTCTAAGGCGCTGGAGAGAGTGACAGTTGGTGGTGGGGTAAGTCCTCATTTAGAATCCTTAATAAACCATAAAAGTATGCTGCTATTTGGATTTACATCCTAAAGGGGATTTTCAGTTCTTACTTATATTTGTACTTATACTTTGGTGCTGATGAAACTTAACTAAGAACCTAATCTAATATTTGTATTGCTAAGGTGAAATGTGCAATTTGAGTGTGTTCAATGGACAGGATGTAATGGAAAAAATGCATTTGCTCTCAAGCACAGCACAGCACAGCACAGCACAGCACAGCACAGCACAGCAATGTAATATTACTGACATTTGTGGGGATGTCTAGTTTAGCAGTGTCTGCCTTTCTGTTTGTCAGCTTCCTGTGGAATCCCTGTTCTACCGCGCTGTTCTCCATGTCATCCTACGGGACCACTATGATGCACACAAGAGGTAACTATGGTGACGAACACAAGGTGAGTGAGTGAGTGAGTGAGTGAGTGAGTGAGTGAGTGAGTGAGTGAGTGAGTGAGTGAGGATCACTATGGTGACGAACACAAGAGGTATGTGTGTGTGTGTGTGTGTGTGTGTGTGTGTGTGTGTGTGTGTGGGTGTGTGTGTGTGGGAGGGAGGGAGGGAGGATCACTATGGTGACGAACACAAGAGGTGTGAGTGAGTGAGTGAGGACCAGTAAGAGCCTGAATGCCACTAAAGTCACAAAACCTTGTCAAACATATTTGACCAAGTAGTTTGGTGCTATCTTAAACTATGTCTACCCAGTGACTGTAGGTATACTTCTCCACAGTAAATTAGTATGTACAAAATACATACAAATATTCACCGAGTTTTCACTGACGATTACATTTTTAACTTTCTCAGGAAACAATAATCCAGATTAAGTAGGGTTAAAAATGCACAGGTGATATTGGCAATTATGGTTTTCAAGAAACTTCTGAAATATCTTCTACCTGAAATACCTCATGTCCTAGATCACAGACCAGTTATGATTGACTGAGCTATCTGTGTTTGTTCTAACAGTGAGAAGCGTGTGGGCAACATTTACTCCAAAGCTTCCTCTTTTGTGGATTACATCAGAAGAGCCCTCAGGAAGTTGGAGCTAGAGGAGTCAAAGGTTAGCCCAGGCAATGCTGGAAACGTGTTTGCTATGGTTCAACTTCTTATTATTTATTATTATTAACTTATTATTTATTCTGCATGCTTTACTCAAGTTTTATTTGATGGTGTTCTACATTATTCAAATTTACATTAAAATAAAGCCAAATTGAATGAATGCACGTCACACATTTAGTTGTAATCAAAATGATTGAACACCCTTAACCCTCTAGACATTTGAGTGTTGTACTTCAGTGTTGGTTCGAACAAAAAACAGTAACACTAGCTAGAAACGACACAAACTATCTAGCCATTGTTCAAAAATGAATTAAACAAAGGAACAATTTCGTACACTGTTAAAACAGTCAATAGTTTTGCCGAGCACCTCAAAAACACAGGCTCAGAACAATATCTGAAACTACAACACGCACTAGCTTAAACGCACATAACCAGAAGCCCAGAGGGTTTAGGAGGTTGATTCATTTTGAGTGCAATTCTAAATATAGTTCATATAATGACAGGTCTTAACACTAGAATAATGAAAGCCCAGGAAAGAAAGTATGAGGCAATTAGTAGAGATACGGACTACTTCCTGTACTGTCTCCCTCCTCAGGGTACTCTCATACTTCCTGTACTGTCTCCCTGCTCAGGGTACTTCCTGTACTGTCTCCCTGCTCAGGGTACTTCCTGTACTGTCTCCCTCCTCAGGGTACTTCCTGTACTGTTACTCTCATACTTCCTGTACTGTCTCCCTGCTCAGGGTACTTCCTGTACGGTCTCCCTGCTCAGGGTACTTCCTGTACGGTCTCCCTGCTCAGGGTACTCTCATACTTCCTGTACGGTCTCCCTCCTCAGGGTACTTCCTGTACTGTCTCCCTGCTCAGGGTACTTCCTGTACGGTCTCCCTGCTCAGGGTACTCTCATTATTGTATCTCTGTGGACATAAAGAGCAACCCCATTCACTCACACACCTGTTCTTTATTTACCGTCTTCATGCAGCTCTCTGATGGAGACATTCAGGAATACCATGATCAATATAAACACAGGATATGTGAGATGTTGGCTTTTAACAGGGTGAGTCCATTAGTTGTACTTCTGTTAATAATGTTGTTTACCCTCGGTCTGCAGGCATTACAATTACAACATTATAATACTGAATTATAATGAGTTTGTGACCATGAATGAGTTTTTTTTAAAAACCTGTTATTTCCTTGTGTGTTCTGTAGCTGAAGGTGACATTGGCCCCCTGTATTGAAGGTCTCATTCTCCTTGATCGGCTGTGCTACCTGAAAGAGCAGGTAGAACTGACACCGTTTACACAGGACGTTGTGCTTATGACTTTGTTGTTAATAAACTGCGGAGGACATGAACTTTGATTCTATGAAAATGATTTACCGAAATTTAACATGGAACACAAAAGTAAAATCATAAGTTTCACTGTAATTTGAGAAAACAGAGCTGACACCCATAAAGATGCTATTTGAACTTTAAAATAACTTGAATTTTACCATTACATAACATATTGTGTATATAGCATGGATATGATATCAAGTTTATTCCATAAATAGAAATAAGTATAATGCTATTTACAGTATAGTAGGAAATATTGCAAGGGTTGACATTAACTTTTTGAGCTATTTGTCCTTTAGACAAGTGACCTAATCACGAGATATGCGGCGAAACAGATCTCTGCGCACGTGCGCAGGCAATCCACTACAGACTATAACCTTTCTAACAGGCAATCCCCTACAGACTATAACCTTTCTAACAGGCAATCCGCTACAGACTATGGCCTTTCTAACAGGCAATCCGCTACAGACTATAACCTTTCTAACAGGCAATCCACTACAGACTATAACCTTTCTAACAGGCAATCCACTACAGACTATGGCCTTTCTAACAGGCAATCCGCTACAGACTATAACCTTTGTAACAGTCAATCCGCTACAGACTATAACCTTTCTAACAGTCAATCCGCTACAGACTATGGCCTTTCTAACAGGCAATCCACTACAGACTATAACCTTTCTAACAGTCAATCCGCTACAGACTATAACCTTTCTAACAGTCAATCCGCTACAGACTATGGCCTTTCTAACAGGCAATCCGCTACAGACTATAACCTTTCTAACAGTCAATCCGCTACAGACTATAACCTTTCTAACAGTCAATCCGCTACAGACTATGGCCTTTCTAACAGGCAACTATCTAAAAGGAAACACATGGTGCCCAATGCTAAACAGGGCATACATTGTTAGCCTGCCTTGTTTACATTTTAGTATTAGGCTGATATAATTCACTTCAGTTCATTTCAACTCCTAATTTACCTCAAAATCACAAATGCCATTATTTACAATAAGGCAACTTGACACTTTAAAAAACAGGAGCCAGCATGCCCTTGTACAAAAGCATTACATTCCAACACTAAATGAAGCACCTTGAGATTTCTTTGTATTTTAAAGTGTGCTATACAAATAAAATCCATTATTATTATTATATTATTTTCAACCTGCTTTTGTCTCACAGACATGTAAGCCTGTCAGAGGTACTGACCTGTCGTATTTGAGGTTGACTCCGCTACTACAGGGCTTATACGGTAGATGTCCAGGGAGTCGTAGCAAGCTAACGAAGAGTCAGTAGTGGACCCCCCGAGGTCAATGGTTGAGTAGAGTGGTCTAGCCTAAATTGAACTTTGTTTTCAGAGAAGTTCATTCATTAGATTCTAATGAATTCCTGGTTGTGATGTGTTCAGCTCTGAGGGCCTGGTCAAGTGATATTTACCTTATCATATGTGGCCTACTGTGCAGCTTATGAAATTACTATTCAAATCTTGCAGAAACAACTATGCTTGCTTAAAGACAATTATAATTTAAGTGCAGATACGATTGCACTTGTCCTTAGCAAGTCATCAGTGTTTTTTTTACTTCTCCAGTATATATTTTATATCAGACTACAGTAAACAATAGTAAATCAAGTGTTCTGTCAAACACGGCATTTATATACATTGTACAGTGTGTTTGTACAACGTGACATGTCTCATGTCTTCAGTGACTTATGTGCTTGGATGAGTCAAAATGCTGAGAATGAGGGCATAGTTTGGAACATTCAAAGCACTAACATCTCACATGTAAAGAAATGGACTGAGATTATTCAGACTTGAAGGAAATGCGGAGGAACAAATGTCACCCTGCTTTATGCCGAAGTGTTTGTTATTCCGTGTCCTTTTCTTTTTTCTTATTTAATACCCTTGTCCTGTTTCATAGTGCTGTGTGCATAATTGAATATGGTATTACGCCTTGTGTTTGTGTAGGAGAATGTGTCCTTCGGTGCCCTGGTGCAGCTCTTTGATCCGGTCATGTCGCCCAGATGCTATGGACTGGTCGCACTAAAGACCCTGGCATGAAGTCTACTGCCCGACGAGGACATCTACCTGTAATACGTAGTTGAATGTATTGTTTCAACTCGAGAGCATGTTGCCTAAACCAAAGAAATATTGTACCATTACATCATTCCATCAGTTGTTTTGATAAAGGTTTAAAACGCAATTGTATTATTTTCATTGTTGTTGCAGGTGTTTTTGTTGTTTTATCTTTAAATGAAATGGTCTTCCTTCTTGAAATAAATGAAACATGTGTAACATGTGACAGATGTATGAAATAAAACTGCATCAGCTGAAAATGTGTTTTGTTGACATGAAGTTAACATTTGCCACAGGGAAAGGGAATAAAAAAGGCTTCTTCACATAATATGGTTACTTCACATGTCCCCCAAGACGTCTGCGAGCGTCTAAGGCCTGACTCCACGCTTTCCCACTGTCCTAGCCCAAACCCTGCTCTTCCTCTGGCCCTGTCCAATATATAATATCCCTTTGCTGTAATGCGCCTTGTGCATGTTGAACCGCTTGTCATGGATTCCACTATAAAACTATTGTATATCAGATCTACAACAGATTAGCAACAACCATAATGTTTATTTCTACCAATTTCTATAGGTGATATAGAAATTGAAGGGCTTGAAACTGAAAAGAGCCGCACGTGTGCGTCAGTTCTCCCGAACACAACCACCACAGGGCTTACTCAATGTCTCTGTATTCCTGAGTGCATGTCTGAGGCCCTAACGTCTCTCACCTGGCTGCCCTTAGGTACACTTGTTTGAAGGGGTCGAAGGGAACTTCACCCAGATGTTGTGTCATATGGTAAGACTCACCGTTCTTTGAGGGGCAGGCCGGGACACGCACTCTCCTCCTGCGCGGATCCGAAAGCGGTCAGGCAAGTAATCCCAACCCTGCCCGGAGGCTCGCGTCAAAAACGAGAGAGAACTCTCCTCTGGATGCTCAGTGGTTACGATTTATTAATAATAAAAACGAGTACAAGTTACACTGTTTTAGTATGCGAGTTAAAGCAAAAGAAGTACAACAAAAGAGTAAGATATAAGCTTCTTCTTCAAAAAACACTAAAACTCTCCAACTCTCACTAATCAGGGGGAGACAGTGGTACAGTAGGTAGAGAAGTCGTTTAGTAATCAGCAGGTTGCCTGTCGAAGCGTCCTTGAGCAAGACACTGAACCCCTAATTGCTCCTGATGTGCAGTGTGCCATCAGTGTAAATGTAAAATGTGTATACATTGTAAGTCGCACATATGTAAGTCGCTTTGGATAAAAGCGTCTGCTAAATGACTAAATGTAAATGTAATCACATTTCATAGGTTACAGTATGCAAAGTTCGACTTCTGCGGCGCAATCACATTCGGAAATGCATCTCTAGTTCTCCTTCTGGCTAGGCTGGGTGTCTAAGGCAGTCCCTAGGACACATGACTCTTATCACCAAGTTTGAGGTGCATTCATGTTTTGAAACTGGGATACAGGATGAGAAGACAAATTAAAACAAACACTCATGGTCAAAATGACAAGATGTGTGAATTTAAAAAAAAATCTACAGAATTTTTGACAGAAAACAACACTTGTGACAGGAGTCTGTATTCCTCTGGAGAAATATTTTGGTCTTGTTGTCAGTATGCCCTTTTTGTCCTAGAGACATAAAAATCACACCCCCAGAAGCCTTGAATCTTTTCAAATATATGCACAACACCTCTAGTCCAACCAAGGTCATAGGCCGTCCCGAGTGAGACACAGGCAAGATATGGACGCCATCTTTTGAAGGGAGTGAATTGTGTACAAATACATAATTGTCAGCTAAGAAATTACGACTGAAGAAGGTACAGTTCCCTAGGGGAGGATACCTCAGACCCCTAGGAAGTGACTTCAAGGGAGGGCTGGGTGTTAAAAAGACGGTATCTGTGTTTTTTGTCCAGAATTTTCAAAAGATGGCGCCTTCAAAAGATGGCGTCCATATCTTGCCTGTGTCTCACTCGGGACGGCCTATGACCTTGGTTAGCCATGGTCAGCTAGAAGTTAAAACAGATGGCCAGTGAATGTTATCTTGGGCCCCTTGTCTGCAGACACATGGCTGAGAGAGAGAAAGAGAGAGAGAGCTTTCCCCAACTCTTACACTGGCCTCATTTCCAACTACAATATACTGGTTAAAGTAGGCATATACATTGTTAATAGGAATAAGCTGTTAATAAATTCGTATTGAACTGAATTTATCTTACACGTTGTCACTGGAGAAGGCATCACACCTCGCTCCTTTGTCATTGAAACCACCACACTGCAACGCAACCACGTCACTTGCAACATGTTCCTGAAACAGCTGGAGCCACATGCAATTTAGCTCCAGATGGACTACAGCAAGGGGCTGCCAAACAACAGTCCGACCCTCCAGTTACGACTGACACCACCTCACCAACAGCCAGGGTCAAACCACCAGACCCACAGAATAGACTGTTTCATACCCGGTCTGGCAGACAGAGTAAACCTTTGGAAAGACTGAATCTGTAAAAAAAAAAAAAAAGAATGTCACATGTTCACTGTGCTGTATGTTGCTACTTCGTTCAGAAAGAAAAAGAAAAAAAGGAAAAAAATAAGGTTGTTGATTCTGTGAATCGAAAAGTTTACTGAAGCTGTGAAATTAGCTAATGTTATAATGATCTAATTGATAAAATGCTCAGATTTTGATTTTGATAAATTAAGGTTTCGGATTAACCATTAGGCAGACAAGGCATGTGCTTTAGGGCCAGCCAAAAATTCAGGCCACAAAAATGGAGAAGTAGTTTTCGTCAATTTTTATTATTTTAAACAACTTATTTATAATTTCTGTCCCTGCCAGGGTAATATGTGTATCTCAATTTTCGCAAAAATATTTTCAAGGTACGCTACATCACTGTATAGTATTTAATGTGGTTTGTATTGTATTATAAAAGGGTTTAAGACGTATACATACTTATACACCAATTGCTCAGGAGAACGCTCATATTAGCAGCTAAAGAGAATCAAAGATGCATCAACAGCGTCTTGGTGCGTTGGAAATGATTTGCTCCGAGAACCATAATTGAAGAGTTTGCAGTTGTAAAAGCGCGCAAGGTTACAATCTAAGGTTAGTAAACTGTAAAGCAAAGTGCCAAATCTGTGCGTGTTTTGTCATGCATGTATTCATACACTGCACATTTTATAGACTACACTAGTTTGAAAGTAGTTTCTTTTCACATTAAATATTTGTATTCAATATGTTGTTCATGAATCAGTTCATCTGTTGTCTGGGGTTCATTTCCATGAGCCCGGGATCTAATACAAATGTCGAGGCTTAAACCGGCACTGGGTGTAGGCTTCACGCCAGTGGCGGCGCCAGAGATTTTTTGCTGCAGGTGCTATGGGGGTGCTCGGCGTTTTACCGAGGGTGCTATGAAATTAGGGTGATAGCATACGTGTCACGTGGTTCTCTACTACAAAACCTCCCCACCATATCGTCATATCTGTTTACATGTTTGCTCTCTGAAGCGTCTTTGTGGTCCATGAAAAGCGCCATACAAATCGATCGTAGGTCTATTATTATTATCATTAGGCTGCTTCCGACGGACGCGCACATAGCCGTGTTCCTCTGCGACGGTCACTGACAAAATGCATGCAGCATCAGCATGTTATAGATTCCGCAATCCCAAATACTTCACTTACTTCATTGGGGGTTAAAGTTGGCGCCAGATGACCACCAGGTCACCACTACCATGTCTGACAAATTAAACTAAACATAAATAGTTCAATACATTCTAAACTAAAGGGGGCAAATTAGAATAGCAGATAGAATGAACTAAAACAGTCAAAGAGTCAGAAATGCTTTCAAAAAGTATATATTATTTCAGGTCCCAATCAATAAAAACATAGAAGCTTATGTATAACTGGCTAGCACAGACAGACTGCTCGTCCTAGGCTAGAATCTCTGATTTGTTAAGGCGGATCCCGAAAAATCCCAAAAAGAGACCGCATTCATTAATGTTACACATCTAACAAGACCGTTCCACCTTAAATCTTAAACGGTGTAAAGATGCAGGCCCCTTTTAAAAGTGAATGAAACAAAACAGTAGGCACTCAAAACCACAATAATCAGAGCTAGATCATTGTATCATTGTACAATACAACTCGTAAAGAACAGGCAAAAATGCAAACAAAACTATGCTGGAAAAGCAAAATCCGGGCAACCCAGCAGACCAGGTGTAGCACGGCTAGCACCCTCAGTAGAGGTGTAGGATTGATCTCTTTGACCACGACGTTCCTCTTCTTCTAAATCAGATTTAGATACCCCTTGCATTTCTTCTTCTTCTTCAACGTCACATGATTCTTCTACTCGTAGAATTTTGGGTATCAAAAACCGATCCATTATTGTGAATTTGTTGATACTACCGCTTGACTTTGACAGTGCACTAGCTCTCTTTCTCCTTCAATCGTCAGGAAACGTCAACGTTCACGCATGCGACGTGTCTCTGTCGTGCTACGTGAACAATCTGTTCATTTCAATCTGTTATTATTTTCTTTTGTGATTGAAATATTATTATCACACAATAAATTAAAATAAGAACGCAGAATTAAATTAATAACAATAATAAATAAACCATTATTTTCTTGGGGGTGCTATGGGGGTGCTATGGCTAATCCAGGGGGAGCTATAGCACCCCCTAGCCCCCCCCCTGGCGCCGCCCCTGCTTCACGCACACCCTTGACTCGGGTTTCACAATCAGTCGGCAAGGAGATCTTGTTGGAGAAAGCGGGCACCAATTTGGAAGGTAGGTCGTTTCTATCCGAAAACGTTGCGTTACACTGGCATAGGAAAATAAGCCACTTGTCCTGCGCGTGCTCTATGGTGAAACACAGCATCAGAACGAATGGCCAACCCGATTTAAATAACTTTTGAACTTTTACAAAACTAGCTTTGCTGTAGTTTTGACGAATGATAGGTGCCATATATTACAGAAACTGCTGGTAAAAGATCGAAGATAGAATCGTTGGTCTTTACTTTTGGGTTTGAGATTTGAAGTTACATCAGACAAGTGACACAATATGCTAAACCTGAGGTTTTGTGTTTACTGATTGCCGCGTTCTTACAACGATGCATGCATGCATGCACGTTCCGTTAGCTTACTATCCCCCCACGTTTATATGGAATGTGTTTGCCTTAAGGGGGCTTATTGAAACAAGATGCTGACGGGCAAACATACGCTGTGCATATAGTTCTGTTCTGGAACTTAAAACCAGCTAACACGACTGATTTTGTCCATGCCTTATTCACATATTGTAGAATTCTTTGGAAGTCATCAGTGTAAAGTTTGAGACACAAACATCATGATCTACGATGCACAAGGCGTTCAACAGGAAGAGAGGGAGGAGGAGCCTACGGAGAACTTGCACGCAGGAGGCTCGTCTCCGGAGAGGATGGACCCGGACAGCCCGGACAGAAGCCCCAGCGGGCAGCAGCAGCCCAGGGACAAGTGGGCTAACAAGTCTGAGTTTCTTTTTTCTATGGCTGGAGTGATAAATGGGTTGGAAAATGTATGGATCTTCCCATACCTCTGTTACGAGAATGGCGGAGGTAAGAAGATATCACAACAGACAGCAGCTAAAACAAAAACAATCAGTTTAGATATTCAGTCTTACCATTACTGAGACTATGTCTCATGTCCGTAACATAAAGAATAACCTACAAGTAGCTTTACACAGTCCAATCATTACAGACATATACAGTATATCTATCTCTCAAATGTTCTGTCTCTCATTCAACCCCTTAGGAGCTTTCTTCATACCATACTTTGCCACCCTTTTATTTTGTGGAATGCCTATCTTTTTCCTGGAGACAGCCTTAGGGCAGTATACCAGTGAGGGGGGAGTCACTGCCTGGCGCAAAATTTGCCCTATGTTTGAAGGTGGGCGATTATTTTGTCAGGTTGTTTTCTGGCTTCGTTGTATATCTGTGTGTGTGTGTGTGTTTCCTTTGTTTATTCTCATTTCTTTATGTTTAATGTAGGGATAGGGATTGCATCTCAGGTGATTGTGTCCTACCTCAATGTTTACTACATTGTGATGCTAGCATGGGCTGTCATGTACCTATTCAACTCCTTCAAGAGCCCTCTCCCCTGGGCTACCTGTGACAACTCCTGGAATACAAGTATGGTGCCACATTATCAATTCAACATTTCAAACAGAAGCACTTGCTCTGAGCACAACATCAAATGTCACATGCTGTTCAATTAGCACAGTACATGTTTGAGTTCAATTAGCACAGTACATGTTTGAGTTCAATTAGCACAGTACATGTCACATGCTGTTCAATTAGCACAGTACATGTTTGAGTTCAATTAGCACAGTACATGTTTCATGCTGTTCAATTAGCACAGTACATGTTTGAGTTCAATTAGCACAGTACATGTTTTAGTTGGAGCTGCCTGACAGGATTTTGTCAAACCTGCATGATTTATTTATTTATGTGTTAATCCTCATACGGAAAAAAATGGCTACATTGTGTTGTGTGTTAAGATGGGATGGTTAAATAGCTACATTGTGTTGTGTGTTAAGATGGGATGGTAAAATGGCTACAATAGTTTCGATAGTTTGTTTCAGTTTAATATAAACAAGAGCCAATTTAGCAAAGTGAAGTTAATAAAAAACGTAATAAGATATGTTGAAATATCGTAGCGCAGCAGTGCTATCTTGTTCTTTTTTTCTTTTATATTACCAGTGAACTGTCAGAACACCACCATGGACACAGGAATTGATAGGTAGAGTTTTTAAATCACATTTCCAGCTGTCTGCGGCTCACAGAATATTAAATGTTTTAATGTCACAAAAGACTGTTAAACATTTTGATAAACTTCTGTTTCACAAGTTTGTCTTCTTTAAAGCTATAACAACATATCACGTCCTGAAGAAGAATTCTGGCGGTATGTTAAATTTCTAATTTCAATTTAAATGCTGTTAAACCAGTGGAGGGGGGTTATTATTGTATTATAGATCTAGCTTCTATCATATATCCAGCGTTGTTATTATTTTTACTATCATTCCAAAACATGTGGAAAGAAATATGTTTGATCTTTACCGGTAATGTCGAAGTATATATTTACAAAGGTACATTCCGTACATTACAAGTTATTGAATTTATAATTATAATTTTCCATAGGACTATATCTATACTGATGCAATGTGCACCATTATTATAAGGGAGACAATCCTTTTCCCTGGTAGAATGAATTGTGATAGCAATATCATACGTAGTGTTGTGGTTTGGCAGGTGCTGAATTCGTGAATTCAGGGGAACATGGCAGTGTTTGTAGTTCATTAATTGTGTCATGCATGCTTACATGTTGTACCACAAACTTGGAAACATTGCCCTAAACAGGTTATCTGAGTCTGAGTATCATCTAAGTATAATAATAATGTTTTTTTTGCAACACTCAGATTTCGATTGTTACGGGAAAATGACGAGGGTCTAGGTCCTGTTAACGGTGACCTGGCTCTCTGTCTCTTGCTTGTCTGGGTCGTCTGCTATTTCTGCATCTGGAAGGGGATTAAATCCATGGGCAAGGTGAGCATGTAAACTTAATATCAAATTCATGCACAGTTTTGTTCCAATCAATTGCACTTATATACTCACTGATGCACTACTAATAAGTCATCAATGGCAGCATTCTATTTTCTAAACCATAATTTCAGCTTCATTATAAATTTCAAATCACTTTACTGTTTTTGAGCCACTCCAATATTGTTTTAGACTTGTGCGGTGGTTAACTGTCCTACTGTTGGGAAACCTCTCCCCAACCTTAGTGTTACAACAGACTGCAACAGGCTTTCTTGTGATGTTGTGCAGACTACTTCTCCATTCATTCTCCATCGAATTATAAAAGGCAGATGAGACATATCCCCACAGCGACCCTGGGACGGGCTAGTTTTATATACTGTATGCTAATATGTATATATGTTAAATATGTTTTAATGAACCCACACCCAAACACAACTTGCAGCTTTTGTGTTCACCCACCCACTAACTGAGGTTCTCTGGAGTTGGGAGAACATCATAAGTGAATTTAATTCATTTCATAAAAAGTCAACAATTTTGCATCCAGGTGATCTTCCTCATCTCAACACCATTCCAGTGCATTCATTGCCCTTGCTTCCCTTGAGAAAGCCGCTGCTGCTTGTGTAGTTTCCTCTTCTTGCCATGAACAAAGCTAGTTACCATGTGCCTCCTCTCCGGCAATGTAGCTTTACCCCATGCTTTCAGAACTGTCACCTAGCCCAAACCCTGCCCTTCCACTCTGTACCTGCCCAATGATATCCCTATGCTGTAATGCACCTTGTGCATGTTGAACCACTTCTCTTGGATTCCACTTCCTCCCTGTGTTTACCAAGCAGTGTTCTTGACTACTGGATCCTCAGACCGTGACAAAGTCATCTCAAGGCTGGTCTTAGCACATCTGAACTCCTCCACACAGCTGGTCATTGGTAACTCCAATATTCCCTTTCCATACTTCAAACACAGTCAAAGCCCACTCATCATCATAGCAATGTGTCATTCATTTTTTAGAGAAAGCTGGATGATGGGATGTTTTTCAGACAAAAATTCTTAATGTAGCAGTATTGAGTTGTGTATGAAATGAAATCGAATGTGAAAAATAGGCTGTGGAAAAATGTGGGCACCCTTTTAAATTTGAATACCTGTAGTCACTTAATGCTGATTGATTGAAACACAAAATTCTTTGAACCTGATCTGATTGAACCTTAAACTGCAAATAAAGCTGCAACAAATCATGACAAAGCTAATTTAACATAGCTAATTGCTGGGGGTGATTTTCCTTCATTCCCTGTTGGAGAGTAGCAACATGGAAACCTCAAAATAACTCTCTAATGACCTTAAAACTAAGATGATTCGTCACTATGAATTAGGAGAGGGATGTTAAAAGTTATCAAAAAGGTTTGAGGTGTCTATCTCCACAGTCAGACATGTAGTGAGATAATGGAGCGGGCTGTCCACGCTCGGCAAGAAATCGGGACCCATGACTGGCCTAGAAAGTGCTGACTGGACATATTGGCCTACAGCATGATAAACTGATTTTACATTCCCAACAAACTTGGAAGGTGTTTATTTGGGCTATTCTAACCTGAGAGGAAGAGAAAGGATGTCTATCTCCACAGTCAGACATTTAGTAAGATAATGGAGCGGGCTGTCCACGCTCGGCAGCCATCAAACCTGACTCAACTGGAGACATGTTGTAACGAGTCATGATCCAAAATATCTGCAGCCAGAATTCAGGGAGGCTCTACCAAATATCAGAATCAGAATTGTAGAGACAATTGTATTGTTATGGCGCTATATAAATAAAATTGAATTTAATTGAATCTTAGAGAGAGGGGGGCGGGGCGGGCCATCTGCATTGGGTAGAGAGATAGAGACGTAGCAGGGGGAGGGGACAGGAAGGGGAGAGAATCTGAAGCATGGCAGATTCATTCTTACACGTATCAGGATAAGCAAAACATGTGGTAGAAATGTGGTAGTGGTTACAGTAAGATGGGGAGAGAGTATTCAAGTATTGCAGAACAGCTTAGTGGGTATATAGTGAGCTCGTAAAGGTTACTATTACAAAGGTAAATAGAGCAAGAGCAGAAAACTATGTCTGGTGGGAATTATTTACATTACGGGTAAATAGGCTAGAACAGTGTGTGGATGTGTCTTGAGTGGGGTAGAATGAATGAATGACAGTGTGATGGGAGATAGATAGATAGATAGATAGATAGATAGATAGATAGATAGATAGATGGATACTTTATTAATCCCGAAGGAAATTTAGGTCATCCAGTAGCTTATACACTTAACTTAACTCACAAACAAACATACACAAATCACAGTAGAATCACAGTAGAAAAACAATACACATAGGGAGAACATGTTCACAGGGAGTGGGGTGTATACAGATATTATACCGATATTATTACAGTGTGCAAAAATTGGTTGTGTCAGTGTTGATGTTCACGAGGAAAGTAGTGCAAAGAGATGTGTGATGTGTGATGGGTGATGGGTGATGGGTGATGTGTGATGGGTGATGTGTGATGGGTGATGGGTGATGGGTGATGGGTGATGGGTGATGTAGTTCAGTGTGGTGTGATGGGTGATGGGTGATGTAGTGCAGTGTGGTGTGATGGGTGATGGGTGATGTAGTGCAGTGTGGGGTGATGGGTGATGTAGTGCAGTGTGGGGTGATGGGTGATGGGTGATGTAGTGCAGTGTGGGGTGATGGGTGATGGGTGATGTAGTTCAGTGTGGTGTGATGGGTGATGGGTGATGGGTGATGTAGTTCAGTGTGGGGTGATGGGTGATGGGTGATGTAGTGCAGTGTGGGGTGATGGGTGATGGGTGTGTAGTGCAGTGTGGGGTGATGGGTGATGGGTGATGGGTGATGTAGTTCAGTGTGGGGTGATGGGTGATGGGTGATGGGTGATGTAGTGCAGTGTGGGGTGATGGGTGATGGGTGATGTAGTTCAGTGTGGTGTGATGGGTGATGGGTGAGAAGCGTGTGGGCAACAATATCCTTGAAATTACAAGACCTTATATTCATAAGACCCAACATTAGGTTTGTACTGGTAGGGTTGGTACAGATGTAGTTTTCATCTTTATCTAATTTCCCTGTCTGATACCTCTATCAGTGTGATTTTCAATAGTTTTCCTGTCTGAAAGGTAAAGACACCATTTGTATGTGACTAAATATGGGTAATGATTCTATTGGGGCAGCAGAGATTAGTACAGGGAAGTAGTTCTCCTAGAGTTCATTTGGGATTGTCAGTGATCTGCCTCGGCTAGGTAGTTTAAACACAATGGCGTGTTGATTATGTTCTTCCTGATATGGAGTAAGCACTGGTTTACTGCAGTGCTTCTCAATAGCGAAGAGGACAACTAAAGTCCACCTAACCTGCTCAACAGAAAGATGCTGGAGTGAAATATAGTCATCATTGTTACAAAGCACATTAACTCACACAATTCTATTCACTTGTCACGAGACTATATATCACATGACATCATGTACAAACTGGGCAAGTTCAGACAGTGGTTATGACGCCCTTTGAATGCCCTTTTTTAATGTTTAATCTATTTGCATCAGACCATTTTTCAAAAAACAGTTTTTAAAAGTGTCAGCAATAGCCTATATGAGCAAATCTGACGTGAAAAGATTTTTTATTATAGACGGAAGTTTCAAAACAGATGAGTGTTACGTTAGCTTTAGTCCTGTCAATCGAAGTGGGTAAAAGTGGGTAGGTGTGAAATAGGTGTGAAAAATGAACCCGGGTTCAGGCAAACTAGAGTCCGTCTGCATGGGGTCTTAGAATACCAATGAGGTGACTGACCCTTCTTTATCTCTCCCGACTGCTCAGCCAAAGTCTCCTAAACGACATCATTTCAGATTGCAGACACTAAACAAAAAGCAAAGCTGCCGTTCATAGCTGTTGGCAGCCGCTAGCACCCATGTGTTTTAGCTCCTTTGCTAGGACGCCCGCCTCCTATGTCAGAGGTTGCGAGTTCAAGTCCGGTGCAGGACTGCTTGTCTAAACCACACAGCCTACACTTGTCTGTATGTGTGTGTGTGTGTGTGTGTGTGTGTGAGTGTGTGTGTGTGTGTGTGTGTCGAGAATCAGGTTAAATTAATGGTGTTTTGTGTGTTTCAGGTTGTGTACTTCACAGCAACTTTCCCTCACCTCATGTTGTTCATCCTCCTAATTCGTGGCGTGACTTTGCCAGGTGCTATGGATGGAATAAAGTATTATCTTTACCCAAACTTACACAGAATTGCTGACATTCGGGTAAGCCCTGAAGATAATGAAAGACTGAATGGTGTTTGACAGGAATATCTGGTTAATCTCACAGTCCTAGCTAATAATATAGCATCCAGTCTCGGCTCTCAGGGTTTAGCACTTGCAGTATATTACTGAATATAATATTTGGCAATATTTCAGTATACTTTCGATTGGCAATTGGAAATATTTCGGCCATGGGTAAAACAATATCTTAAAGTTTTATCTAAGGAAAATAGGCTTTGTAGTTTGTGGACAGTTCATCCCCTCAGGAGGCTTATAGCCTTTATGATGCGTGTTTCTATGGGCAAAACTAAACGCCAAGTCAAGGGATAATTTATTTCACTTTACTCATCACGTGAGCATTGAGCATTCAAATAAGAAATCCTGAATGGAAACACTCTATAATAGCATATAATACAACTTAGGTTCATGGAAACAGGACAGTTTTGTGTTTGTTTTAGTTTATATTATTATTGCAGTTAAAGTTGCCCTAGACAACCTTGAGGGTTTTGAACCCACAGCTGTTCAAAACTCCTCTAGGGATTAAGAAAATGTCCATTTTAATTTGCATAAC
Organism: Clupea harengus; assembly: GCF_900700415.2. NCBI lineage: Eukaryota > Metazoa > Chordata > Actinopteri > Clupeiformes > Clupeidae > Clupea > Clupea harengus. Next base: position 646,687 of record NC_045167.1, on the reverse strand, counting down.
ACAGCTGATAGAAACATGCACACATAACTTTTCTTTGGTCAAATTTTCATGAATGCACATAAAATATGTGAACGGGTTGGATTGAAACCCAGGTGTTAGCTGGCTATATACCTGATCCTGTTAGGAGGAAAGCGTGAGGAAACCCAGGTGTTAGCTGGCTATATACCTGATCCTGTTAGGAGGAAAGCGTGAGGAAACCCAGGTGTTAGCTGGCTATATACTTGATCCTGTTAGGAGGAAAGCGTGAGGAAACCCAGGTGTTAGCTGGCTATATACTTGATCCTGTTAGGAGGAAAGCTTGAGGGAGGAGTCACAACATTCAGTCCCAATGTGTCGTATCAAAGGGGAGAATACCGAAATTGCCTTTAAAAAAATACCATATAAAAAGCAAGATGTCATCGTCACTTTTCTACCTGTCTAATGCTCTCCTTTTGTCTCTTTAGGTTTGGGTTGACGCAGGGACGCATGTGTTGTTTTCTCTTACTGTTTGCCAGGGTGTCCCCACTGCTCTTGGAAGCTACAATAAATACAACAACAACTGCTACAAGTCAGTAGAACACTAATAATGTTCTCCGTGTGTTTCTTGTATTAGCCTTTTTTGTCGGGGCGACAGTGGTACAGGAGGTAAATAAGTCGTTTAGTAATCAGAAGGTTGATAGTTCGATTCCCTGTCGAAGTGTCCTTGAGCAAGGCACTGATGCTCCTGATGTGCAGTGTGCCATCAGTGTAAAATGTGTATACATTGTAAGTCGCACATATGTAAGTCGCTTTGGATAAAAGCGTCTGCTAAATGACTAAATGTAATGTAAATGTATTAGGATGACATTCAACTGAGAGGATGACATTGCTATGCCCCCATTTGTGACATCATACTTTATTTCACAGTGACTGTATTGGCCTCTGCATACTCAACACCTGCACAAGTATTTTTGCTGGGTTTGTCGTCTTCTCTGTGCTGGGTTTCATGGCTCACGTGCTCGGAATGCCAGTGGAAGATGTTGTGCAGATTGGTATTTACTTTCATTTTTAAGCACTCTATCACTATATATCTGTTGTGATGATTTAGCCGAGGGGTCTGGCAGAGGAGATTATAGTCTATAGAACTATACAACCATTTGTATAAATTGTGTATTCAGACAGGCTTCTTGCCACTCATTGTAGACTGACAAGGTGTGAAGAAGCCTTTCAGTAACATTTTCAGTTGCAATCAAAATGATTCATCCCCCTTAGCCCTCAAACATCCAGGTATTTAAGTACACTTTAATGAAACATATGAACTTTAAGTGATTTGAATGTACATTATTCAGCCCCCAACCTTAATAACCTCTAGCAATCTTTAAAGGTATCTCTTGGAAATATAATCATAGAAATATTCTTTTGGTCATTGCACTTTTCATTTGATGGCTTGCCATCCTTTGTCATGTTGACTGCTCAGTGTACATCCATTGCTGGGATGTACACACGATAGCTTAGGTAAATAAAGTGCAATTGTAGAGATCCTAACAGCTTGATTGTGTTTTAACACAATTTTGTAGCTGCATTTACAAGCACATGATTTATAAGAGATTCATAAGAGAACTATTGTATGGAATTAAACAGTTTTGCACGTTGTTATATACACATCTGTGGCCCTTTGAAGCATGACCATTTAAAGGTGCTATATGAAGCTCTGGCAAGGCAAAAACATTCTTTCAAGCAGATTGGGGGTAGTGTATCACTAGGTTAGTCCACCCCTCGCCCCTCTCCATTGGGGGTAGTGTATCACTAGGTTAGTCCACCCCTCGCCCCTCTCCATTGGGGGCAGTGTATCACTAGGTTAGTCCACCCCTCGCCCCTCTCCATTGGGGGCAGTGTATCACTAGGTTAGTCCACCCCTCGCCCCTCTCCATTGGGGGCAGTGTATCACTAGGTTAGTCCACCCCTTGCTCCTCTCCATTGCAGAAGGAACCAAATGCAGGCTAGGTGGTGGAGGCTAAAGGCTACATGTAGAATGAAAACATTTATATGCTTGAATGATATTTAGATGATTAGTTTCTCCATCAATATCGATTGATCTTTATATGTTCTATAAACTTAGGCAAATAGGCATACAGTATAGGCATATCGTTTTAAACTATAATCTTGGTTTTGACTATGTTTTAAACTATAATTTTGCATGTAGCACCTCTACACAGAATGAAATCGAATGATAGAAAGCTGGAAGAGTTCAGAGTATAGAGTATTAGGCTATTTTTTTGCACACAGTGAAAACTCATCAAATGTTTATTTATGATGTCCTGTACTGTCTTGTTGTGGTGAATACTGTACACAGATTGTTACTGGGTTTCCCCGTTAGGTCCTGGACTTGCCTTCATTGCTTTCCCCAGAGCGCTGGCTCTGCTCCCAGGCGCTCAGTTCTGGTGTGTGCTCTTCTTCCTCATGGTCCTTCTCCTCGGTCTGAACGTCCAGGTAGATCACCCCCTCTCTTTCCAGAAGACTATGTGTTTCTGTTATGCCTGTATAAATAATGATTGAGAAAATCAAGAACTTATGAACATGTTGAACATGTAAGTAGATTAATATGCAGGAAGTACTATGCATTGTTGATATTCAGGACAAGGAAAAGAAGATAGTATTATCTGTCAGGTAAGGATATCAATGATCCTGCCAATTCTCCACAGAGACCACAATGGATGAGCATGGCAATGCACTAAACAATCTTTTACTGGCAGTTATTATAACATTGTATAGGCAGATACATCAATTCAGATGTTCAGATCTGATCAGATGCAGAATTAAAACTATAACTTATTCCTTTTTCAGCAATGAAGGATTAATAGCACATCTTTAATTTTTCTAGATGTAAAACTGGAAAAAAGAAACAGATTCATACTGCTTTGATTTTCACAAAGCTACATATGAGAAATGCATAACATCTTGAGAGAATGTTGAGAAAGGTGGCAAGCAGAAAGCTGCTTTTCTCACCACTAGGGGGCGGTACAGGTACTTAATCATGCCACACATTAATCTCTTTTTCCCTGAGAGGGTTCATATGAATGACCAGTGATTAGCCAATCCCGACGTCCGTCAAAAAAAAGAATCAAAGGTGTCTTACAAAACATAGTCAAGAATTTAGACATTAGCAATCACAAAAATGAATGCATAATGCCCAATTCTGCATATGAATGATGATGCCCTGCAGACAGTCTTTGAGAACCTAAAGAGTCTGTTCTGTGCAGCAGGTATCGTTAGACAGCCGGACCCAACTCTCAACTTTTGTCATAGAAGTGTAGACATTAGAGGTAGGGATAGGGGCAGTGCTTTCTCAATGACATAGAAATCCTTTGAAGCTCTTCACATCTGCCTACTTTTTCAACAAGCTGTCTACGGCAGAGTAAAACTGACACACAGGGAAGCGTGAGTTGATGGCATTCTTGTAGAACCAAGGTATTGGCTGGAGGGGGCAGTGCATCCATTCGTGACCCTAACAGACCACCAAAGCCTTGAGAGGCCAAATGACTCCGCTGCAGACAAGCCAGCTAAGCAATGTTCTTCATTAGGTTAACATTTATGACCTATTGTCCAGGTACCAAGAACACCAAAGTGGATGCTATTCTTTTGGAAACAAAAAAGATTGTTGTGAGACTTTTCAAATGAAACAAACATTACCCACAAATATTAGCAGTAGTGCTAATGTCATTGAACAGGCAGTCTAAATGTTTTTATTGTGTAAATTGTTTAGTTCCTCCTGTGTTTTAACTGCTGTGAAGTCAATTATGTGGAAGACATGGAAGTCATATATTAGACGCCTCTACTGATTATCACCAGCACAGATACCCATGATCAGGGACGCATGGCCCTGCCTCCAACTATTCCCAGATATTTCCCCTTTGAGGAAATAAGCCACCATCTGTGCTTGTGAGAGTGTCTACAATTGTTTGTATGTCTGCCCTTTAACCAATTTGTATGTTTTACCACCAGTTTGTGTGTGTCGAAAGCCTGGCTACAGCCATATCTGACCTGTTCCCTGTCGAGCTGAGGAGTAAGAAGAAGGGAAGACAGGAGATCTTGGTGCTGGTCATTGCCACTGTGTGTTTCCTCCTGGGCCTGCCCTTCATCACACAGGTAGAGAGAGAGAGAGAGAGAGAGAGAGAGAGAGACAATTGGACCACCATATTGATAAAATAGCGTCAGAAGGGGAACGGCCATCTAGAAACAGTGACAAATTCCAGCGTTATCCTGTTACACAAGGATATATTAGGATACCCATAATCCTCCAAGGCTGTTGGGAGCATGGGAGAACACATCTGTTGCCCTGATGGAAATCTCAAATCACCTTTGGGGGGGCAGTAACATGAGTCACCTTTGGGGGGGCAGTAACATGAGTCACCTTTGGGGGGGCTAGTAACATGAGTGCCACAAAAGTTGTGCTGACAGTGACCAGAAGAACACATAAAAAATGGGGTCCAGAGGACTCTCCTTAATCATTTTTACCATTATAGGATTAAAACACACACCTTTCAAAGATTCCTAGACACGTGCCACTCACTCTTATCTTTTCTCACATACTATTTACTGTAACTAGGTTACAAGGACTTCCTAATTAGGTCAACAGAAAAGCCAGACAAAGCCTTGGGCATGACGAACATCAAAGAATATGCCCACTGCATTAAAATACAATAATTTGATCAGGCTTAAAATCTGAAATGATATTGGTGTTACTTCACACTACCAAGCGGTTTCATGTGGCTGCAAATTCACAATACAAACACAAATAAAAACAACAACTAACCATTCCGTCATGGTGTTTCATTTTTCTAGACTGGTGAAGATTGTGTACCTGTTTTTACATTTGTGAACATTTCTATTCAAGGGATCGATCATCTCCCTGAAAGACCGTAGGGATAACAGAGTTGCCCAGAATAACTGATATTTGCAGACCCCGGGTCATTCAAGCCATCGGCCACCCTGCACCACACACCACCTGGGTGTCAGTGTTGTAGTCTTGAAGAGAGCTCAGTGACTGAACGTGAGAGCAGTATTGTGACCATCACAGGGGTGGATGTGGGCCCTGTCTCTGCTGATGATTGTGCGGAAAAGGTGGAGAGGGGGCAGAAAAGTGGACACCAGGCACATGCCAACACTACTAGCAAATGAGGCAAAGCGCAGAATTGGAGATTACTGAGTGATGTCTGATGAATTCACATACGTGTCAGGATGAGCATGCTAGCATACATGTGGTAAATGTACACAATACATACAAACAAACATGGTATATACATGATGCTTACAAAATTGATAGTGGATAAGGTGGCGTATTGTAGATGCACTACAGAGGAATGTCTTTAGTCTCCATTTGCTCCATGGAAGAAGGTCCTTCCTCCTATTGTGCTTTTTGATATTCTTGGAATTACAAGGAGACCTGCACTCTGGGAACAACTCTTGTTGGGAACTATGGGACAACTAATTCCTTTAAGTCATTTGGAGCTGAGCTGTTTAGGGCCTTGCGTGTTAGAAGGAGTCATTTGAAATCAATTGTACTTTTGACAGGGGGCCAGTGCAGAGAGGCAAGTACAGGTGAAATGTGTTCATATTTTTTTTTGTTCTAGTAAAGTGTGCGGGAAGCAGCGTTCTGTATAAATGTAAGGCTCTTTATGGAGTTGTTGCTGCATCCGGACAGGAGATCATTGCAGTAGTCTAGTGATGACTAGTAATAAAAGCGTGGATTCCTTTTTCTGCATTTTGGAGAGATAGGGCTCTTCTGATTTTGGCAATATTGTGTAGATGAAAAAAAATGATATCTTTGAGATCTGTTTTATGTTTAAGTCAAGTAAGAGGTCTTGGTTACACCGAGATTTTTGGTACTAGCGTTGGATGTTAATGAGATACCATTGAGTTTGGGTAGATGGCTAGATAATGTCATTCTCAATTGTTTAGGGCCTACAAGCATAACCTGTTTACCTGTGACACAATCATTCTTTTTAGTGTACCTATTTAGGAAGGACCAAAGATTAGAAGGGCCTACATATTTCATTCTGTGCAGCTTGTATCCTACTATATTGGGTATGGCAGTGTGTTGATGTGATTGCTATGAGACCGGACATGGAGTTGTATATTCTGAGTGCAGTCCTGTTCGTCCTGTTGGGGTGTATTTCCCGATACTGACCAGTGGACTATACATTATCCTTTTCTTAAGTGAGGACGCCTGTGGGGATGCCTAAGGTGACCAGGATTTGTATTCTATTTTACTCCCTTACCCTATTCCATGTTCGTAATCTCAGGGGCCTCTCCCATTCCCAACCGGTTCTATGGCGTCAGTTTAGTGCCAAAACTCACACATGCGAGGAAACGTCTATTCGAGTGAATTTCAGGTTTTCGCAAGCGTGAATTTCTTCTGCGCACTCAATTTTAGCAGCCGCGAGAGGAAATTCAACAACTGCGAGCGCAGAGGCAGAAAACTTCAAACTCCGGTAAGTAGCTGCATATATGTATGGTGTATGGTGGGCTTAAGTATCAGTTTTCACCATACATAAATGCAGCTACTTACCGGAGTTTGGTTGAAGTGAGTGAGCTTCTTGCTAGCGCAGGAATCTTCTGAGGCAGTCAGCGGAGCTCTAGAATCTTAGATCAGTATCTAGTAGACTAGCTAGCAGCTAAACAATACAATTTAATAACATGAGGGGACAAGTCACTTTCGGTTCGTCATTAAATATCAGTTTCCATATGTAGCTAAACAGTTGTCGGCTTTGACAGAGTCTCGTAGTCACGTCACTCACTTCAACCGAACTCCGGTAAGTAGCTGCATATATGTATGGTGAAAACTGATATTTAAGCCCACCATACACCATACATATATGCAGCTACTAATGTCTGTCTCTCTACGGGGCTGACCTCAGCCAGATGGGTCGCTTCTCTTTCAGCTGGGTTCTACTCAAGAGTGTTTCTTGTTAAAAGGGAGTTTTTCCCTTGCCACTGTTGCCTACATGCTTGCTTTAGGGGATTCAGGCTTTGGGCTGTAGAGCACCTTGAGACAATGTCAATTGTTAATGGCACTATATAAATAAATGAAATTGAAAATTAAATGTAATACATTTTGATTAATGTCTTGAAGGTTTAGGGGATGAATAATTAAGTGCAACTGTAGATAGTGTTTCTAAATGAAATCTGTTGATAACATGTTGAATGTTTTATTTGTTCAGTTTGTCTCTGTATAACGCTTTATTATGATGGTGTTTCTTTTCCTCATTCAGGGAGGTATCTATCTTTTGCATACAGTTGACCTTTACGCTTTCAGCAAGTGCAGTCTCCTCTTCATTGCCTGCCTTGAGAGCGTTGTCATCGCATGGATCTATGGTGAATTAGCTGTTGCTCTCACTGCACTACACAGTTTGAAATGAAGACAAACATGATTCATATTGTGATGTCCACATGCCATAAACTGCAATCTGATGAAAACAAATATATAGCGAGTAGCGATGAGGGGGCCAAGCAATCTAGGAAAAGGCATTGATGCCATGGCAACGTGATGTCATCATCATGTCAAGGCTGTGCTTGGAAGTACTCACAGCAAGTTTTGTGACAATTGAAGAAAGATTAGCAGAGATACTGCATCCAGAAAATCCAGAAAAAAGATACAGAAAATGTAAACATCCATCTGATACCTTTTGAGGATTGGACAACATTTCTGTCCTGTGAAAAATGAGTCCAATATGGTGGCGCTTGGGGTGATGCTTTGTGTAAAGATCATCTGTGCCAAAATTCAGTGAGGATTCAAAACTGAATGAAAACTGCTGAAAACTTTCTGATTAAACTCACTATGACAGCCCCATGATTTTGGTCCATTTTGGTCATGAGGTTGGCCCCGGGGGCGACAGTGGTACAGGGGGTAGAGAAGTCGTTTAGTAATCAGAAGGTTGCTAGTTCGATTCCCTGTCGAAGCGTCCTTGAGCAAGACACTGAACCCCTAATTGCTCCCGATGTGCAGTGTGCCATCAGTGTAAATGTAAAATGTGTATACATTGTAAGTCGCACATATGTAAGTCGCTTTGGATAAAAGCGTCTGCTAAATGACTAAATGTAAATGTAAACCACTTTCATAAGGCCAACACATCAAAAGTTACTGGAAACTGCGTGATACAGCACATCATTTCAGATCATTTCAGTTTCTTGTCAATTTATTGCATGGAATAGCCTTGACGCAACAACTAAAAACATCAACCAACTGTTGCATTTATTAATTCTTAATTCTAAGACATTTTTAGACCATAATTGAACCCACAAATTATTATGCTCAAGCTGCTCAAGTACGAAGCCAATTTGCAAAAAATGCTTTTTTAATGATGTTGCCTTTGATTTGGCCTTCATTCAGTTAATAATAATAATAATAATAATAATAAAACTTTATTTATATAGCACCTTTCATGCAAAAGAATGCAGCTCAAAGTGCTTTACAGCAAATACATAATATGCACAAAGAAATGACATGCACATAAAAATAGACATCAAAGAAACATAACAAAGATATAGTGCAAAAAAATAAAAAATTATAATTATAATTATAGAGATATATTTAATCCAACCCCTTAATATCACCAGTAATAATACCACATTAGTAATGTGACTTCATTTCCTTTAGAAAACCCTGGCCAGGTTTAATCCTGTCATCAAAGCTGCCATAAGTTGCAAGCTCAATTTGAATGTTATATGACCATCATTATGTTATGTTGTAATAATTTGAAGGGTGGGTTTGAAGGTATGTATGTATGCATACGGTTAGGCTGTAACAAGTTTTCGCTGTAAATTATTTTAAGTTTAAATACCAGTCAAATAATATCAGCTTTTACCTCTCAGTGAGATAGAATAAATGAATGCTAAGCATTGCTTTGTAGGTGCAGATCGTTTCTATGACAACATCGAAGACATGATTGGGTGTCCACCATTCCCTGTGCTGAAGTACTGTTGGCTGTTCATCTCTCCACTGATCTGTGGGGCAAGTGACTCCTCTTTATTTTTCTCCCTATTTTTCACATTTTAAAATGTACTGTTGATGTGTATACAGCAGTTTAATGATAATGCAACTCTTTAATGATAATGCAACTCTTTAATGATAATGCAAATCTTTAATGATAATGCAACTCTTTAATGATAATGCAACTCTTTAATGATAATGCATATCTTTAATGATAATGCAACTCTTTAATGATAATGCAACTCTTTAATGATAATGCATATCTTTAATGATAATGCAACTCTTTAATGATAATGCAAATCTTTTATGATAATGCATATCTTTAATGATAATGCAACTCTTTAATGATAATGCAAATCTTTTATGATAATGCATATCTTTAATGATAATGCAACTCTTTTATGATAATGCATATCTTTGCCACATCTGGTACCCTATTCCTCTTTGTCCGTTTAGGTCCTCCTGTTCTTGAATGTGTATTCCCCCTTTGACCCGTCTTTGCCATGGGGCACTGGCTTGGGCTTTGTTCTCATGCTCACTCCCTTGATGTGCATCCCCGTGTTCATCCTCGTGGCTCTTCTTAAGGTGAGTGTGTGTGTGTGTGTGTGTGTGTGTTAGTAGTGTGTGTGTGTGTGTGTGTGTGTCTGTGTGTGTGTCTGTGTGTGTGTGTGTGTCTGTGTGTGTATGTGTGGAGCGTGTACCTTTTGTACCTGTCTCCAATATGTCCACTCACTCATAATTCCTCTCAACTGTTGTGCGTGACTATTCAGCAGCTCGTGGACATTTTTTAGTTGGGAGTCGTTGTTAAAGGGGTTCTTGTTAGCACCGTGGTATATGAATATGAGAGATGGGTGTGTCACACAGAGCAACCAGTACCATATTTACTGCACTTGTTTACTTGTTGATTTTTCTTGTTGATTTACTGTCTTCCATCCTACATCTAATGCATTGAAAATATGTACCCCTTTTCTGATTGATGCCATTCAACTGTTTGATTCCTTTCATGCTTTCAAAGCTCTTTGTGTGCCACAGCTCTGACAGTTAGGGTGCAGCCAAGAAGATGTTAGGGAAATCCTAAAGAAACTAAACATGAGTTTGATTGTGTGATTCAGCACACATCCCCAATTATAAAAGGATGTCTACACTTATACATCCAACTAAACTATTACTTTTTCCCAAAACGGTTTGAAAGATTGGAATTCAAATTCCGACCAAATTTTTCTTGGTTTAAATTTTGTACATAACAAAAATACGGTGGCCATGAAGTGCACTCTGTAGGCAGTCACTCAAACAATAGACTACTTTTCCAAGTTCCAATGGACTTTCTTACAAAAAGACAGATCTCCACCGGACCTGGCAGCAGTGGCTTCTGGCACAGTAGGCAACGCAAAATGCAACACTATTGGCACATCTGTCTATCAGTTTACCATGCGATTGTCTATCAGTTTACCATGCGATTGTCTATCAGCTTACCATGCGATTGTCTATCAGTTTACCATGCGATTGTCTATCAGCTTACCATGCGATTGTCTATCAGCTTACCTTGCGATTGTCTATCAGTTTACCTTGTGATTGTCTAATAGTTTACCTTGTGATTGTTTATCAGCTTACCTTGGGATTCCCTATTTGTCGTTGTGTTTTGTGATTTTTCCTTGTGATTGGCAGTTCACAGGCCACCATACAAAAACACTGCCAGTTTAATCAAGGAGTGTACACTTTTTCTATAAACACTGCCAGTTTAATCAAGGAGTGTACACTTTTTCTATAAACACTGCCAGTTGAATCAAGGAGTGTACACTTTTTCTAAAAACACTGCCAGTTTAATCAAGGAGTGTACACTTTTTCTATAAACACTGCCAGTTTAATCAAGGAGTGTACACTTTTTCTATAAACACTGCCAGTTTAATCAAGGAGTGTACACTTTTTCTATAAACACTGCCAGTTTAATCAAGGAGTGTACACTTTTTCTATAAACAGTACCCATCTGTGTTTAACTGAATCTGCAGCATGTGTACCTCATATATATATATCTCTTTTTATTTTATGTTCCAGAACTCGGAGAACATGTTAAGTCCATCCAGTGAGTTGCGTCAGGTGAGACCACACAAAGCTCGGCTTACACTCTGCGGGTATGTCATCATCGACGGGCAGAGACTTCAAACCACCAGATCCTGTGCTGAAGAGGATAAAGTCCTTTTCACCAACAGTGTCTGACCATACACTCATGCCCAACCATACACTCATGCCCAACTGGTGTCCAGCTGAGCAAACCTTGATCTTTTTGTAATGCTAGTACAGAATCTCAGTTAAAGTTTAAAGTTTATGTCTTTGAACTATTGAACCTTTTGTTTTAAATGTTTACATTAACAGTCTCTCTAACAACTATATTAGTGGGGCAGATAACCTGAACAATTGTGCATTTTGTGATAAAAGCGTGAAATTTGATACACATATAGCCAAAGGGTAGAGTTATATGTACTAATATGTATATGTTTTTTTTTTTTTAGGATAAAAATAGATTAACAGATCAAGAAGGTAAATCTTAAGATTAAGGGAGACCCTTTTTATTAAGTTCCATTGACCGTCTATTACATGGAAACGTGCTAATGCCAACTTCGAAACTGTGGACAGCTGTCTCCCCCTCCCTATCGAAGGGGTGTGGCCCCTGAGTCATTTCACTGTCTAATCAGAAACTTTCTGAAAATGTTCTTAGAGTAGACAGCAATAAGACTGAGTTGTTCACCTTCCTCTCAGATGCTCTGCTCAGATGGCTTGATGTTGTGCTGGAGGATAAAGAGCTTGTTGTCACAGATGATGTAGCAGTCCTCAGCAAACCACCCATAGCTGATCTGTCCTCGATTTCTCCATTCACACACGAGGAAGCTGATACCCGTATGTTATTACATGTGGCTCATGCAGTACAACATGGTCACCAGAGAATTATGATCCAAACTGTTAATACCGATGTTGTGGTTTTGGCGGTGGCAGCAGCTCAAGGTCTAAAGCCAGCGGATGGGCTTTGGTTGGCATTTGGTACTGGAAAAAGTTTTCGATACTTAGCAGCCCATGAAATCTCAGGTTTGACTTGGACCTGTGAAGCCATGTGCTCTTCCTGTGTTTCATGCATTGACTGGCTGTGACACAGTATCAAGCTTTGCTGAGGAAAAACTGTTTCCCTGAGATAAGGATCCAGTTCTGCACAAACTGCACACTGTTTATTGATTGATTGATTACTTGTCCCTGAGAATTCTTTATAATTAAAGAATAAGGAAGAGTAGTTGGTTATCTTGTCCCAGAGATAACGATCCAATTCTTTGGTGACAAAAGCATGACCAAACCTTCCCAGCCCTAAGCAGACTTGCAGAACTTGTGTTTCTTCTTGCCCTTCCTGTGTTTCATGCATTGACTGGCTGTGACACAGTATCAAGCTTTGCTGGGCATGGGAAAAAGACTGCATGTGGGCTGTCTTACAGAGCTTACAAATGCCCTGTTAGAGATATGTTCAGCCCCACATGACATTCCACAGGAGATAATGGCCACAATAGAAAAAAATATCATCCTGCTCTATGACTGAACCAGCACATCCATCTGCGAAACGGCACAATGTGCAGTCAATCCCCCCGACAAAGGCTGCCCTAAAGGAGCCTGTTAAGCGCCTGTTATGCCTGTTATGCTGGTATCTACACCAGAGCTACCCTTCACCCTGTAGATGGGGCTGGTCAAAGACATCTGAGGGTCATTATGAACCCTTCTGGACATGCCTACCAGATGCAGGGCAGTCCAGCTATGAACTTTTCTCCTGCAAATGTAAGAAGGGCTGTGTTAAGAAGTGCAAGTGCAAAAAAATCTGCCTTACTGTGAGGCTCTGTTACTGTGAGGGCGATTGCTGACTTTTCCATGATAGACCTTATATTTTTAATAGATAATATTTTCACATATAGACCTAATTTCGCCTATATTGCCTTATAAACCAGAAGGAAACTTTCTAGTAGGCTTAATGTGAGAGTTACCATCTGAATTCAGCCACATGAAAAAAGTGTGATTTGATGTTATGATCCTCTATATCATATATCTATGCAACTTTGTTGCAATTACAAACTTTAAACCAGTCACAGCTGCCGTTTTGAAAAATAACAACCATCTTAAAATTTGAATGACTTATTTGTGTTATACATGTAGTAACTCCCAATATATGGCAAAAATAACGGACTAGATCAACAATCTTACATATTAATTAACATATGTCAGAAAATTCAACTTAAAGTTGTTGTCAATTGGCGGCCATCTTGAAAAGTGGCTACCAAGGCCGCCATATTGAAAATTCATGATGGCCCGATATCTAATTCTTTTTGGACTGTCTTTGGCTATATGTGTACCAAATTTCACGCTTTTATCACAAAGTGCACAATTCTTGTGAACTATCAAGCTAAGCTGCACCACTATATACTACAGTGTCTCCAACAACTATATATATGTATATGTACATACTCGATATATTAGAAGATGCTTCTTGATTGATTTGAGGATGTATTTAACTTCAAAACTCTCAGGATATTTACATTTTTTCTTTCAAATGTTCACGTTAAGAGTGTCTATACCAATTATAATTGTGATCCTAAATGTGTCACAATATGTTTAACAATTGTATAACAATTATTTTCCTCTCACAACCTATATCAAATTGCTGTTTTCATTATGTAATCAAAATATTTCTTATCAGTAGCAAGAATCTAACCTATGTTCTGAAATTGTTTATACTTTATAGATCCTCAACTCAAGTATGCCTGAGATAATGTATGCATGAAATCATCTATGAGGGGCCATACTAAAAAAATAAAAAATTCATACCAGCACTCTAAAGTGGACTGAAAATCTGTAGTTAAGAAAATGGAACGTTGCATTTCTCCACAAACTAACACAAATGCGCTTCTTCAATCCTCTCTGCTTTAACTTTAATTTGACAAATGGGAAAATTGACAAGGTCTTGTGCTGTCTATGGTGAGGGACTATAGGCCTATGCTAGTGTTTTCTGACAATGTTAAATAGCTAATGGTGGAGCTAAGGAAGAGGAGAGGAGGAAAGTGATTTGGGAGAACTTGTGTTTATTTTCATATGCAACGCAACAGGAATGGCACAAGGAACATACTATACATTCTTAAACAACAGCCAGTGACAACGTTGCTGTGGTAACCAAGATAGTGTAAAGTAACCTGATCGCAGGCAAGCTACAGTGAATTCTAGACTCTCTTTTGGTGAGTGACTGCTTCAGTGTGTCAATGTTTCTACAACATTTTTTTATTGAAAGTCGATGTAATACAAAGCCAAAATATGCCCAAATTGGTGACATAATATTTGTATTTGGAACTACATATGTGGACGGTGTTGAATTGAATATCATCAACCGGCCAGCATTAACGCTGTGGGCATTAGCCTACCACAAAAGAAAAGTGTGTTCGCTATTCACAGTTGCAATTAAACTCCAGCTGTTTACGTTTTTCATGTCTGTGTATTGTGTGTTTTTATATTCAATCGAAGTACCCCATATGTTTAATGGACTGTCCCTCCCACTCACGTGTGAAGCTGAAGTGAGTTTTGTTTCTCCAGAAATTCTTGAACAAAGGATGGCGAACAGTCAATGATAATAACTAAACAATTATTTAAATGATGTTTATATTTCATTTCACACACCATATGCACTCATGTAACTTTCACAGGCATGTGCGGTGGTGATGGTCAGCCCGCGGTAGGCATCACATGACCATGGTATTGGGGTAATGCAGTAATCGTCTCAGCCCTAGGAGAGCCTGCTGTAAAGTTAATGGTCTCAGCCCTAGGAGAGCGTGCTGTAAAGTGAATGGCCTCAGGCCTACGAGAGCCTGCTGTAAAGTTGAGCAGATTGAGGCTGTAGCCTAGTGGCTTAGGTTCAGGCACACAAAGCTGTTCCTATCGCCTCAGAAGAACACGCTGTAATGCAGTGGTTGCCACAGCTGATTAAAAAAAGGGAAACCACGTAAGACTGCGTTGTTGTGGTCTCTCATCCCCAGTTAAAACGAACCCAAGTAGATGCATAACAGTGTGTTGCTAAATAAGCAAACATACATTGATTTAGTACAGCAGTTTTTACAACTGTACATGTTTCTGGATCGGGAGCTTCAGTTGCCAGTGTTGAAGAGTGATATCGCAAATTCTGATATTTCGTTTTTTGTTCTTGTTGTCAATATGCCTTTTAAAGCTCTGCAAGTTTTTGTCATAGAGTCATAAAAAGGACACCCCCAGAACCTTTCATCTTCTACATATATGCGTCTTGTGCATCAATGTTTTTAGTCAGAGGGTTAAGCGGAAGGTTTAGCCAGATAAGCCGCCTGGGCTTCTACATTTTCTCAATAGAAAAATAAATAAATATATATTATATACACAGACAGACAGACAAAGAGTGAGTAAAATAAATAAATATATATTATATACACAGACAGACAGACAGACAGAGAGTGAGTCAGTAAGTGAATCTCTCGACTCTACGACTACTACTGGCACGGTGGTGCAGTAGATGCATCCAGAACTCCAGCAGAACCGGGCAGGTGAGTGAATTTGGGGCACCAAGTGTAGCCAGACGGACCTCTCAGTGGTTTGAGACACTTTGGAGTCCTGCAATCACCTGTGCCCTCTTTAAAACTACCCCTGCCTCTAAAGGACTGCCATCTGCCCTTTGGTGACAGTCAATGTGTGCTGTTTCAGATCATCGGGGTTGAGTTTGCCGTGACTTTCCTGGTCCACTGGTCTTGTCTTCACATGCTGATAACTGCACCTCTAAGGACCCATCTTTTAACCCTGACACTAAAAGACCTAAAACAAATGGCATGGTGTGTTAATTGATTGTGGCCTCCATTTTTACAACCATGTGAAAGCACATAGCCTAACAAAGACCATATGTCAAAACATAACTTAGCTTTTACCTTCAGCGGGCTTCATTATTGCAATAGTCTTTTCAAAGCTCTTGCTATTTTAAAGCATTGCTACTTGTTAACAGATACATTCGGTAAATGGAGCAGGCCCTAAATACCTCAGACATGTTTGAGGCGTACACACCTGCTAGCCCTCTCAGGTTGCTGGAGAGGAATCTGTTAATAATACCCAGTGTCAGAACACAACATGGTGAAGCAGCGTTCAGCTACTAAAGTGCTCAATTCTGGAACCAACTTCCTGGTGCCACAACCAGTGTCAGTTTCAAATCTTGACATAAAAGAGAGCAGGCCATCTCTCCAACAGGTCTTGGACATGTGGGCCGTCCTCAGTTGTTTCCTGCCTGCAATAAGGAAAGGTTTTTGACATCTTCTCACCAACAGCTTTCCGGTTGTCCCTAATCTTGACATTGCTGTGAAGCCCTCCCCACACTTTCTCCAGTGTCTGTTAAGTTTCACCAGTTGGGAGAGGGACGAAGTAGTTCAGCTCTACTTTACAAGACTGCAGACTACATTTACACAGCAGGCCTACTGTGTTGGGAGGAGTTGACGATCAAATCAGGGCATTCAAGCTGTTTCTGTAACTGGCCATCTTATTTTTCAATCTGGATTATCAACCACCGTACTCAGACAATGATCCAGTGTCAGGTCAATCTGGAGACGGAACTGAAGGTGGTCCTGGTGTGTCTAGCTCAAATGATCATGTGGGCTCATCATAGCACACCACACAGGTCTTCATGGGTACTGAAAAACTTTCCATAAATCCCCCAAATGAATGTGCAGCTACATCGTCTGCTGGCACCCACTGTACGATAACTTTCACATTTCACTTGAAACAAAGATCCCTTCTGACTCCAAGAATACAAGGTCTTTCAGTATTAGTTCTAGAACTACGGAATAGCCATGCGTTTTCACATCATCTGCTTGACCAAGCACTGCCAAATGAATGGAGGTCAGTTCAGACCACCGATGTGCACTAGTGCTACCCAATCAAAATATCTATTTATTTTAAAATGAAGTACTAGACAGGGATATGCAGTACAGTCCGTCTGTCTATTTGCGTGTGTGCATATATGCATGTGTGAGTGCAGCGTGTTCATATATGCATGTGTGAGTGCAGCGTGTTCATATATGCATGTGTGAGTGCAGTGTGTTCATATATGCATGTGTGAGTGCAGTGTGTTCATATATGCATGTGTGAGTGCAGTGTGTTTATATATGCATGTGTGAGTGCAGTGTGTTCATATATGCATGTGTGAGTGCAGTGTGTTCATGTGTGAGTGCAGCGTGTTCATATGTGTGAATGCAGCATGTTCATATATGGTATGTCTACCCTTTGCGCATGTGTGAGTAAATGCACGCACCTAGTTTAAGAACTTAAAAAAATATGTATCCTTAATATTTCATATTCTTAAGGTGAATTTCTCTCTCTCTCTCTCTCTCACACACACTCTCACACACACACACACACACGCACACACACACACACACACACTCTCTCTCTCTCTCTCTTGCTCATTATGAGGTCAAGCTCAGGCACACACACACACACACACACACACACACACACAGGCACACACACACACACACACACACACACACACACACAGGCACACACACACACACACACACTCTCTCTCTCTCTTTCTCTCTCTCTCTCTCTTGCTCATTATGAGGTCAAGCTCAGGCAGGATCCAGGGCTGTCATCCATGTAATCCAAAGTGACATTCAATTAACAGACACTTTCATCCCACAGCCTTAGGGTCGGACAATCTAGTGGAACACAGATGGAACATCATTTTAGCCAATCAACTGATAATACTCTTCGAGTTTTGATCCAATCACAAGAGTTAACATAGGAGAGGGACATGGGCACTGGACAAAGGTCACAGATGATGATGATGTGAAGGCAAACAAACTGCTCTGTAATACATGAGAATTTGGTTAATGTCAGTTAAATGCACGAGATAAATTATTTTTCACCAGAATATATAAACCTTCACTGCAGTAAATGCTGGTTCAGAGTCAGTGAGTTAGAAGCATAGTAACTTGTGACTGGAAGGTTTCAGAAAAAAAAAGATCTCAAAGTTCTGAGGAAATAGTCACAAGCAAAAGAAAAACCCTGGGGGCAGACTGATATGCTTATTATTGGCTGGTACAACCTCCAAATGATTATAGGGTGTGTGTGTGCATTGTGTTCTCCCTTTCACTCCTATCCCCTGCACACTGCAACTGGGTTGCCCCACCCTGTTAACCGAGTTGACTGCTTTGTTTGCTTGGAAGATTGTGCCCTACTGATGGCCGCTAGGGGTTTGATTGTGACCTACTGCTGGTCGTTAGGGGTTTGATTGTGACCTACTGATGGTCGTTAGGGGTTTGATTGTGACCTACTGATGGCCGCTAGGGGTTTGACTGTGACCTACTGCTGGCCGTTAGGGGTTTGACTGTGACCTACTGCTGGTCGTTAGGGGTTTGATTGTGACCTACTGATGGCCGCTAGGGGTTTGACTGTGACCTACTGCTGGCCGTTAGGGGTTTGACTGTGACCTACTGCTGGTCGTTAGGGGTTTGATTGTGACCTACTGATGGCCGCTAGGGGTTTGACTGTGACCTACTGCTGGCCGTTAGGGGTTTGATTGTGGCCTACTGCTGGCCGCTAGGGGTTTGATTGTGACCTACTGCTGGCCGCTAGGGGTTTGATTGTGACCTACTGATGGCCGTTAGGGGTTTGATTGTGACCTACTGCTGGCCGTTAGAATCAGAATCAGAATCAGAATCCGAATCAGAATGGGATTTATTGCCAAGTAGGTTTACACCTTACATTGGATGCCCCCCTTTACACCTACTTGGAATTTTTTCTAGTGTGAAGGTGCATACAGTAAACATAAAACATAAAAACATAGAAACACAATAAGTACTACACATAACATAAAATCACAAATAAGTACTACACATAAGAAAAGTACTACACATAAGAACCAAAAAACACAATATATACGATACAAATATATAAACAATGAATATAAAAAAAAGTGGAAAGTAGAGTGCAAAAAGCAAAACAGGAGTGCAATGTGGATGAGCAATGTGCAATGTAATGTGTGTTAATGTAACACAGACTTAGGGTGTGGGGGTTAGGGGTTTGATTGTGGCCTACTGCTGTGGTGGCTCTAGGTATGGCCTTTATACTAGTTGTGTATTGAAACAGGAAGGTAACCAATTCTTCCAAGTGCTTATACGTAAATATTTCTATTCTTTCAAATTCATCTAAGGGGGACTAAATGAAACAGTCTTCCTTCCCCATAATGGCTGTACCATTATTGCCAGCCTACACCCAGATTGTGTTATAGGTTTATCAGCTAGATTGAGAGAGAATTTGTGGAAAGGTTCAGTAGTTTTTACTGCTCTTATGAATTTCATTCTTGCACCCACATATCAGGGCTTTGGATTAACAGTGCCACCAAATTTTACAGATATTTTTGGCACCATTTGTTCATAGGATAGCACTACAAACATCAGTAAGGAATATATCAGGATCAGGAGGTGTTCCACATGTGTGAATATCTACATTAAAGAAAATCCTCAAATTAATATGAGTTATTATTGCTGAATTGTGCTGAACTTTGGCTTCCTTGCTGACTTAGCCCCTTACTCTACATTAGGCCTGTAAGCCTGTATGGTTGTATGGAAATAACTAGGATGTAATAAGTACATGTTTATGTCAAAGGCTATGTAGGATTTAGTTTATTTATTCATAGATGTGTATAATGTTTCATGTGGGATTTGTGAATTTTACCTCCTCTCATTCTACCTCTGTTCACAACAGTTGCTCCCTAGAATTTAAATCATTCATGTTTGCTTTCATTATAGTTTCACTAATGTTTGCTTTCATTATAGTTCCATTCATGTTTAGCTTTAAAACAAACTGTGGTCATGACTGGTGAAAAAAGGCTACAGCATCCAATCAATTTCTATGAATACAAGGCCAATCAAAGTCATCAGCATTTCGCTCACATGATTGATTAGAGGTGGCTCAGTATCCTGTCACATGCACGGAATGATCTCCCTGGAACGTATGTATGTGTGTGTGTGTGTGTGTGTGTGTGTGTGTATGTGTGTGCGTGTGTGTGTGTTTGTGTGTGTGTGTGTGTGTGTGTGTGTGTGTCTGTGTGTGTGTGTGTGTGTGTGTGTTTGTGTGTGCGTGTTCACATCTGTGGGTGTAGGTTTGTATATAACTCATCAACTGTGTTCTAAAGAAGTTACAACGCAACAGATCTAAGTTATACTATTATTCTTTTGTATTTACGATTACATTTTGTGACAATAAAGAGTGAGTGTGTGTGTTCATATGTTCCAAGCAGCTGTAGAATAATACCTATTTATATAATACATACAATACAACACAATATACGGTGCCTTGCAAAGGTTTTCAACCCCTATACATTAGGCCTAATACTTATTTGAGAACCCCTTTGCTGCAATCACAATTTTTGAGCCACCTACAGAAATTGGATGCCCCCCTTTTCATAATTAAACTACACCCATACATACTCTATTTCTGCACCCAAATAATCAAAACGCCCACCCAAAAATGACCTCCCAGTAACACCTCTGATCTAAACGTGGATATTTTCTTCACTTCATTTGAATCACGTTGTCTCTGAAGTAATCCTTTTTGCTTGTTATTTCACAACCTTGCTAATTATGGAGCTAAAACAGAGACTAAATCACCATTGATAAAAAAAATCTAAACTGAATATTAAAAGATTTGGCATTGTACACTTGTATTGATATTAACTTTGGGCATTCAAAAGATGTTTTGAGGTTTTTTTTGTTTATAATGATGGACAAACTGTTCAGAGATGCGTTGCCCACACAGGATCTATGCAAAACATGTATTTCTTGCCCCTCCCATCAAACTCCTCCCTATCCATGCCAAAACAGAGACAGTAAGTTGACATCGAAAAAAGACTTGCAGTGTAAAAACTCCTAAAAATTCCTGCACTGAATAAGGCTGACATAAAGAAACAAAGAAAAGATTGTCATTGAAAAAGCACATCAGAGTAAACAAAAAAACATCAAAAGATATTTTCAGTGGCTGATATTTCAGTTCAAAGTTAATTTCAATACAAGTGTTTCAACGCCAATGTTCTATTGTTCAGTTTAGTTCTTTTATCAATGCCGGTGTCTGTTTTAGCTCCATATCTAATGACCTCTCGACAGAGTGATTTTTATATCCAGAAGGGGTACCTCTACTTTAACCCCTTAAAGGCAGTACCAAATTATGATCAGATATGGCAATATAACAAGCACCCCATTTGTGAATCATTTGTAATCTATCTAAATCTGGGACTGAAAAGAGGCACAGGGGTGTCCAAGAGGTCAAAGGTCGAAGAGTTGTATGTATAGGAGAAGAGTTTCTCTGACTGTGTTGTCATAGAAATGTTATCTTCACAATATTCATTTTCATATACAGTATATCTAATCCTGTCTTGTGTTTATCTGATATCTCAATACGATTTAAATGTCAAGTTCAATTTAAATGTCATGTCTGAATTTTAAAGTATGTAAGCAATCATTTCAATGACTTTAAAGTGTCTTTATTGTTCACCATGTGTATGTATATTATGTGTGTATGTATGTACTGTATGTATGTATGTATGTATGTATGTATGTATGTATGTATGTATGTATGTATGTATGTATGTATGTATGTACTGTATGTATGTATGTATGTATGTATGTATGTATGTATGTATGTGTAGATCTTTCTGTGTGTGTGTGTGTTTAACCCACAACTGGGTCTCAAAGGTATAATTAGCCCCTATTGATCAAAGGACAGAGCAGCCAGAGTGATGAAAACCAGCTCTGACAATTCTTCAACTATTGTCTAACGATTGTAGAAATGACAATTATAACTGGAAAGGCCATTATACAATAGGCTTGGGTATGGTTTTAAATCTTTACATTTGATTTGAGTGGAAAGCCATGTTACTGGAGACTTTGCCCTTCATCAGTCTCTACACCATCTTGTGATGAACAGACCTTTATCATGAGAAATGCAGACAGAATGTGCAGCACTTAAAGAAGAAACACATTGGCCCTCCATGGACAGTCAACCTTCTGTCACTCAGCTCTTATAATAATAAATAATAATAATAATTTATTTTATTTGTAATGCACTCTTCATTCAAAAGAATCTCAGAGTGCCAACATATTAAAAACGAACTATAATAATACAATACAATAAAAATGAATTAACATAAGCATAATAGAAAACTTTTTAACATTTTAACATACGGTGGTGAAGCTTATGGTGAAGCTGCTACAACAGTCAACCTTCTGTCACTCAGCTCCAATGGTGAAGCTGCTACAACACTACTCCAAATGAGGGAGACTTGGATGAAGAACACTTGGCTCTGACATTCTAAGTTACACACATTATTCTGTGAGCTGCAGAATAAAAATGAAATAGCAAAAAAACTAAAACAAATGTAGATACATAAAATGTTCCCCCATGAGACACACACAAACACATGCTCTCTGTAGTCTGCGGTCTCTCCCTCCCTCCCATCTCACACACACACACACACACACACACTTAGCTTACACTTCTTTTTCATTTGATAGCCTAGGGTTGACACGCACCACTATTCCTTTCCCCTCCAGTTAATAATATATACACATTTCTGCCGTACTACTTCAATCGGATTTCATTCCTACCTCTTTTTATACCGTGCCAATTAGTCCCTGGAGTTTTTATTTTTCCTACAGACCTCATGTTGTCTATAATTTAGGCCTAGTGCCTGCTTCAGTTCCAAATCTCAACAAGCTCTTTTCAGTCCTCAAATGAAACCGCTCCTCTATGGGACAATTCCATAGCAACCAAACTAGCCCTGGAGAATTGACAGTCACACCAACAAACAGACAACACACACACACACACACACACACACACACTGTAAGAAAACAAACACATGCACATGCACATGCACACACACTCTCTCCCGGAACCAGGAATCGACTCCACACTTGCTGCCGGGACTCATCCTGGTAAAGCAATAATCCAGTTAGACAACAGGTCGAAGTTTATTATCTGCAGATCAATACCACCCACCCACCCACCAGAGAAGGGGGCCTTCCAGCTAAAAAAGGGGGAGGGAGGGTAACTCAGACTTTTTTTTTTGGCCTGTCAGTTCCTTCCGGCAAGGCAGAGTACATGGCAGAGTTTGGTTGGTGTGGCTGGTCCGGCTCCAGTGGATGAGCGGAGGTTGCCTTTGTCTGCAGGTGAACACCAATTTCAGCATCGAAGTTTTGGTTAAAGGCGTCAGAGCCTCTCTTGAAAGGTATGGCTTCCTTTTATTCATTTCATTATTGGAATCAGCCTGAGGAATCCTGTGCTTATTCAATGAATAGACCACATATGAGTGACGGAGAGGCAGGGGAAGGTAACATCAGAACCATATATATTTGAGGAGACTCATCTAAGGATCAGTCAGTCAAAGTCTCAATATCAGTCATTTTATTGTACATGAATTGCCAGGCAAAACAATGCAATGCCATTTTAAAGTAGGCATGGTGTGCTATGAATACATATGAGACATATAACTTATAGATCACTAATTACAGCAAAAAAGAATAAGACATTTTAGCTTTGCAGATATTTTAGAGACCGATGCTCTGACAATGGCAGCTTGTTGAAAACTGACTTCCCTTTGTTACTCTGCAGTCAGAATGATTCCCTGATCACCTTGGACTCCCGAGACCCACAGCAGATTGAAGTGGCTTGAAACCTGGAAACCCACTTCAACCTTTGAACTCCAGAAACTATAGTGCCAAAGTGATCTGCGGGGTATCCCTGAGGAGTTGAGC
The DNA here is from genome assembly GCF_900700415.2 of Clupea harengus. NCBI lineage: Eukaryota > Metazoa > Chordata > Actinopteri > Clupeiformes > Clupeidae > Clupea > Clupea harengus. The sequence continues at coordinate 622,912 of NC_045167.1, read as the reverse complement.
TCCACACTGGATCCATAACAGTCCTAGACTGTCTGAAGACCTTAAGGGCTGGCTGTGAGGGGTGTGAGACAGCGATGGGGAAGACAGGCCAGAGTACAGTGGACCTGAACTCTCCCTCAGAGGTGAAGCAGGCAGTCCCTTTCGAAGATCTGGACCATTACACATCACAAACTGATGAAGATGACAAGGATAAAGACGTTCCAGACAGGGGTTCCTGGAAGGGCAAATTTGACTTCCTACTCTCCTGCATTGGATATGCCATCGGGCTGGGCAATGTCTGGCGATTCCCCTATCTCTGTGGGAAAAATGGAGGCGGTAAGAGATAAGGAATATAACCAAACCCTTTATTTCACGGTACATTTTCACAATAAGGGACATTGTAACTGACACCTTGACAAAAAACGTAACTTTT